>NC_077229.1:225292556-225592556 GCF_027887165.1 Monodelphis domestica
AGAAGTCTATTACTTTCGATTATACCACAGTGTGTCAGTCTCTGTGTACAATATTTTCCTGGTTCTGCTCCTTTCACTCTGCATCACTTCCTGGAGGTTGTTCCATTTTCCATGGAATTCCTCCACTTTATTACTCCTTTTAGCACAATAGTATTCCATCACCAACATATACCACAATTTGTTCAGACATTCTCCAACTGAAGGGCATCCCCTCATTTTCCAATTTTTGGCCACCACAAAGAGCTCTGCTATGAATATTCTTGTACAAGTTTTTTTCCTTATTATCTCTTTGGGGTACAAATCCAGCAGTGCTATGGCTGGATCATAGGGCAGACATTCTTTTATCGCCCTTTGGGCATAGTTCCAAATTGCTCCAGAATGGTTGGATCAGTTCACAACCCCACCAGCAGTGGATTAGTGTCCCTACTTTGCCACATCCCCTCCAGCATTCATTACTTTTCTTTGCTGTCATGTTAGCCAATCTGCTAGGTGTGAGGTGATACCTCAGAGTTGTTTTGATTTGCATCTCTCTGATTATAAGAGATTGAGATCACTTTTTCATGTGCCTATTAATAGTTTTGATTTCTTTATCTGAAAAATGCCTATCCATGTCCCTTGCCCATTTATCAATTGGAGAATGGCTTGATTTTTTGTACAATTGATTTAGCTCTTTATAAATTTGAGTAATTAAACCTTTGTCTGAGGTTTTTATGAAGATTGTTTCCCAATTTGTTGCTTTCCTTCTGATTTTGGTTGCATTGGTTTTGCTTATACAAAAACTTTTTAATTTGATGTAGTCCAAATTACTTATTTTGCATTTCATGACTCTTTCTTGGTTTCAAAATCTTTCCCTTCCCAAAGGTCTGACATGTATACTATTCTGTGTTCACCTAATTTTCTCATAGTTTCCTTCTTTATGTTCAAGTCATTCACCCATTTTGAATTTATCTTGGTGTAGGGTGTGAGGTGTTGATCTAAACCTAAACTTTCCCACACTGTCTTCCAATTTTCCCAGCAGTTTTTATGAAATAGTGGATTTTTGTCCCAAAAGCTGGGATCTTTGGTTTTGTCATATACTGTCTTGCTGAGGTCACTTACCCCGAGTCTATTCCACTGATTCTCCTTTCTGTCTCTTAGCCAGTACCAAATTATTTTGATGACCGCTGCTTTATAATATAGTCTGAGATCTGAGACTGCAAGGCCCTACTCCTTTGTATTTTTTTTCAATTATTTCCCTGGATATCCTTGATCCTTTGTTCTTTCAAATGAACTTTGTTATGGTTTTTTCTAAATCAATAAAAAAAAATTTGGAAGTTCAGTGGGTATGGCACTAAATAGATAAATAAGTTTGGGTAGGATGGTCATTTTTTTTTATTATATTGGCTCGTCCTACCCATGAGCAGTTAATGTTTTTCCAATTGCTAAAGTCTAGTTTTAGTTGTGTGGAGAGTGTTTTGTAGTTGTGTTCATATAGTTCCTGTGTTTGTCTCCGGAGATAGATTCCTAAGTATTTTATTTTGTCTAAGGTGATTTTGAATTGGATTTCTTTTTCTAGTTCTTGCTGCTGAGCTTTATTGGAAATATATAGAAATGCTAATGACTTATGTGGGTTTATTTTATATCCTGCAACTTTGCTAAAGTTGTTGATTATTTCGATTAGCTTTTTGGTTGAATCTCTAGGATTCTTTAAGTAGACCATCATGTCATCCGCAAAGAGTGATAACTTGGTCTCCTCCTTGCCTATTTTGATGCCTTCAATTTCTTTTTCTTCTCTAATTGCTACTGCTAGTGTTTCCAGTACGATGTCAAACAATAGAGGTGATAATGGGCATCCTTATTTCACTCCTGATCTTATTGGGAATGCATCTAGTTTATCCCCATTGCAGATGATATTAGTTGATGGTTTTAGATATATACTGTTAATTATTTTTAGGAACAACCCTTATATTGCTATGCTTTCTAGTGTTTTTAATAGGAATGGGTGTTGTATTTTATCAAAGGCTTTTTCTGCATCCATTGAAATAACCATGTGATTTTTGTTGGTTTGCTTGTTGATATGGTCAATTATGTGGATGGTTTTCCTAATATTGAACCAGCCCTGCATCCCTGGTATAAATCCTACTTGATAATGGTGAATGACTCTTCTGATCACTTGCTGGAGTCTTTTTGCTAGTATCCTATTTAAGATTTTTGCATCTATATTCATTAGGGAGATTGGTCTATAATTTTGTTTCTCTGTTTTTGACCTGCCTGGCTTTGGAATCAGTACCATGTTTGTGTCATAAAAGGAGTTTGGTAGAACTCCCTCTTTGCTTATTATGTCAAATAGTTTGTATAGTATTGGGATTAGCTGTTCTTTGAATGTTTGATAGAATTCACTGGTGAATCCATCAGGTCCTGGGGATTTTTTCTTAGGAAGTTCTTTGATGGCCTGTTGGATTTCTTTTTCTGATATGGGATTATTTAAGAAAACTATTTCTGCTTCTGTTAGTCTAGGCAATTTATATTTTTGTAAATATTCATCCATATCACCTAGGTTGGTATATTTATTGCCATATAGTTGGGCAAAGTAGTTTTTAATGATTGCCTTAATTTCCTCTTCATTGGAGGTGAGGTCATTTTTTCTTTTCATCCTTGATGCTGTTAATTTGCCTTTCTTCTTTCCTTTTTTTATTAAATTGACCAGTACTTTGTCTATTTTGTCTGTTTTTTCAAAGTACCAGCTTCTAGTCTTGTTTATTAGCTCAATAGTTCTATCACTTTCAATTTTATTAATTTCTCCCTTAATTTTTAGGATCTCTAGTTTGGTTTTCTTCTGGGGTTTTTTAATTTGTTCACTTTCAAGTTTTTTGATTTGCATTTCCAATTCATTGATCTCTGCTCTCCCTAGTTTGTTAATATATGCACTCAGGGATATGAATTTTCCTCTAAGTACTGCTTTGGCTGCATCCCATCAGGTTTGAAAGGATGTCTCACCATTGTCATTTTCCTCAATGAAATTATTAATTGTTTCTATGATTTCTTCTCTAACTAACCAATTTTGGAGTATCATATTATTTAATTTCCAATTAATTTTTGATTTGGCTCTTCATGTCCCCTTACTGATCAATATTTTATTGCCTTATGATCTGAAAAGGTTACATTTATTATTTCTGCTTTTCTGCATTTGAATGCCATGTTTCTGTGACCTAATGTATGATCTATTTTTGTGAATGTGCCATGTGGTGCTGAGAAGGTGTATTCCTTTTTGTCCCTATTTATTTTTCTCCATATGTCTATTAACTCTAATTTTTCTAAGATTTCATTCACCTCTTTTACCTCTTTCTTGTTTATTTTTTGGTTTGATTTATCTAAATTTGATAGTGGTTGGTTCAAATCTCCCACTAATATGGTTTTCTGTCTATTTCCTCCTTCAATTCTCCTAGTTTCTCCATTAGAAATATGGATGCTATACCATTTGGTGCATACATGTTGATTAGTGATAATTCCTCATTGTCTATACTCCCTTTTAACAGAATATATTTACCTTCCCTATCCCTTTTGATCAGGTCTGTTTTTGCTTTGGCTTTGTCAGATATCATGATTGCAACTCCTGCCTTCTTTCTATCAGTTGATGCCCAAAAGGTCTTACTCCATCCTTTAATTCTAACCTTGTGAGTATCAACCTACCTCATATGTGTTTCTTGAAGACAACATATGGTAGGGTTTGGGGATCTAATCCTATCTTCTATTTGTCTACATTTTATGGCTGAGTTCATCCCATTCACATTCAAAGTTATGATTGTCATTTGTGTATTCCCTGGCATTTTCATATCTTCCCCTAATTCTGACCTTTCTTCTTTAGCTATATCCTTTTGAACCAGTGATTTACTTTAGGTCAGTCCCCCTAGTCCCCTGCCTTGATATGCTTCCCTTTCAAGCCCCTCCTTTTTTATGTTTCCTTCCCCTTCCCCCTCTCCTTCCCTCCCTTTTTATACTCCCTCACTCCCTCCCCCTCCTTAATTTTCCTTTCTCTCTTACCCCGTTGGATAAGATACAATTCAAGATCCCAATGGATCTAGATGCTCTTCCTTCTCAGAGCTGGTTTCACTGAGAGTAAGGCTTAAGTAATATCACTTTTTGCTCTCTTCCTCTCCTTCTGATATGAGAGATCTTCCCCTTCCCTTCCCATGTATATCTTTGTGTGGGAAAGATTATTCTATTGAGTCCCCCCCCCTGTATTTCTTGAAGTAAATCTTAGTATCATCAATGATTCTCCCCTCCCTTTTTCTTTCTTTGCCCCCCCTTTCACCAAATCTTCTTGATGCCCCAATCTTTCCCTATGCATGATTCTTCTAACTACTCTTATGATGCATACAATTTTTGAGAGTTACACAATACATTTTCTCCACATATTTATATAATTTGATATAAATGTAGTCCTCATAGAAGAGAGTTTGGCTTAAAGAAAAAGATAAGATTTTTCTCCTTTTTCCTTTCTTTCATATTTACCTTTTCATGTTTCTCTTGCTTTCTGGGATTGGATATCAAATTTTCCACTAAGTTCTGGTCTTTTCTTAGCAAATACTTGGAAATCTTCTATTTTATTGAATGCCCATACTTTCCCCTGGAAGTATATAGTCAGTTTTGATGGGTAGTTGATTCTTGGTTGGAGACCCAGCTCTCTTGCCTTTCTAAATATCGTGTTCCATGCTTTGCGGTCTCTTAGCTTGTTAGCTGCTAAGTCTCGTGCTATCCTTATGGGGGCCCCTCTATATCTGAAGCTCCTCTTGGCTTATTGTAGGATTTTCTTCTTAGCTTGGAAGCTCTTGAATTTGGTGATTACATTCCTGGGGGTTGTCTTTTGCGGATTTAGTATAGAGGGTGTTCTATGAACCTTTTCTATTTCTATTTTGCCCCCTTGCTCCAGAACATGTGGGGAATTTTCTTCTATAATCTCCTGTAGTATAGCATCAAGGTTTTTGTTTATCTCTGGTTTTTTGGGCAGATCAATGATTCTCAGGTTGTCTCTCCTTCCTCTGTTTTCCTAGTCTGTCACCTTGTCAGTGAGATATTTTATGTTTTCTTCTAATTCATTAAATTTTTGACTTTGCTTTATTAATTCTTGCTATTTTGCAAGCTCACTGTCTTCCAGTTCCTTATTTCTGGTCTTTAGGAACTGGATTTGTTTTTCAGCTTGTTCTACCCTTTTGTTAGAGACTTCTTGTCTATCAGACTGCTGATCTCTTTCTCCTATTTTTCTTTCCAAAAGGTTTCCATCTTTTGAATAAGCTCCAATTTGAGTTCTTTCAGAGCTTGTGGATAATTTCCATTTTGGGGGGAATGTTTTGATTTTGTTTGAATTTCATCCTCTTTCTCTTCTTTTCCTTGGGTACTCTCGCCATAAAAGTTTTCAATAGTCACCTTTTTCCCTTTCTTCTTGGAGGCTTGATTTTGGGCCATGTGAGCCATCCCTTTGGTGGTTATTTTTCCTTTTCCTTTTTGGTCCAAGGTCTGGGTAATATGGGCGGGCTTTCTGTGGATTTAGGTTGTCTCAGACTAGTTCTTCCCAGCCTCCGAGGTTTGTTAGCACACCCAACCCCGTGCTCAGTGCACCTGCTCCCATGCTCTGTGATCTCTTCTCACCCATGCGCAGGAATCTCCTGTAAAACTGCTCTGAGCGGTGGATCTCTGGTATTCCCTGTCAGTTTCCAGGGAGCCTGGATTGCCCTCCCCCTCACTACAGCGAGGGGAAATGCTTTGGCCTTAGGCAGTTTTTACAGACTCCCGAGACTCCTCACTGTTCGCAGTTTGCAGGAGCCCCGCCATCTGTGCGCTCTCCAGTGCGCAGAGTTCTCCCATGAGAGGTTGGCCCTGAGAGGTTGTTTCCTAGCAGTCTTTAGATCCCAAGGACGCTGGTGTGACATTCCCCTCCCCCCACCCCCCGACACAGACGTTCCTCACTCACTCGCTGTCCCAGTGAACGCTCTGATCCCCTACTCTGGTTCAGTGGGGGAGGTGGGGGTGTGTGGCTCAGTTCACGTTTTTGTGCAACCTTTTCCTCCTTCTTATAGTGTGGCAATGTTCAAACCCCACGTACCTTCGTTTCTGTGGTGTACTGAAGATTCCCTCCGTTCTTCCAAAGATGATTTTTATGCTCTTTTGAGGTAGTCTATTTCGTTTGGTGCCAGGGAGAGGAAGCGATTCGTGTCTAGATTGCAGCCATGTTTACCCGGAAGTTCCATTCATTTTATTACAGAATAAATTGATAACTTTCTCATACTCTTTCCAGTTTTCACAACCTTTTTCTGATATGCATGATACATATAATCCTTTAATGAACAAGCATCTATTAAATACCTTCTATGTGTCAGGTTTAGCATTATATATTTTCATGGATCTGTGATCTCACTGATGTGGGCATTTCCTCCAATTTTACAGCTCACAATCCATCTATACCTGCTCATTCTGTGCAACTTATTTATATCTCTCCCTAGATTCACCACAGGGAGTCCATCTAAAAGACTTTCATCTTTTTCACCTGACATTTCGGGTATATCAATGGAGCTTGATGGCCCTGTATAATAGATTCTCTCTCTCTCTCTCTCTCTCTCTCTCTCTCTCTCTCTCTCTCTCTCTCTCTCTCTCTCTCTCTCTCTCTCTCTCTATATATATATATATATATATATATATATATATATATATACATATATGTGTGTGTGTGTGTACTAATCTATATGTTCTTTAAGTTGTCCATTTAACTACATCATAAAATAGACAGATATTCTTTCTCGATTTGGGTTTTCCATTGTAGATAACTAGACTGAATGCCACACTGCATTATATAGAAGAGGAAAAATTTATCTTAAAAAAGATTACAAAACAATTGACAAACTGGAGATCGTGTCCATGAATGAATCATGTCAGTTTGTTGGCCAAGACATATCACCTTTAAAAAAGCTAAAGGCAGGGGCAGCTAGGTGGCTCAATGGCTAAAGAGCCTGACCTAGAGACAGGATGTCCTGAATTCAAATGTGACTTCAGATACTTGCTAAATATGTGACTCTTGCTAAATGTGTGACTCTGGGCAAATCACTTAACCCCAATTGCCTCTCCCTTAGTGTTCTTCTGCAATGGAACCAATACTTGTGTCCTTTCTAGGGCAGAAAATAAAGGGCTTTTAAATTAATTAATTAAAAAGTTTTTTAAATAGGGGAGTGGAACCAAGATGATGGAGAAGGTACACAGACTCACCTGATCTTTACCAAATTACCCTCCAAACAACTATAGTATAATGCCTCAAAATGAATTATTGAGCAGCATAACCCACAAAAAGATAAGGAGAAATAATTTATCAGCCAATACAACTTAGAAGCCCAATAGGAAAGAACTCTTATACTAGTGTGGAAGTAGAATGCAAAACAGCATGTAATGGTAGGCCCCATCAGTGCAACAGTCTTTGGGGTTGGCTGAATCAGTAATAGATGCTTCTGGAACTTTCAGAAATAGATGGTAAGGGGGGTTGGACAAACACATAGAAGGAAATTATAGGAGTCCCTTTACTGGATTTGAGCCCAAGACTCTTGTCCTATTTCCCCTATACAGATCCACATCTCAATCCTAGGTAATAGTTTCAGGGTGAGAAGGAGTACCAGCACAGACTAGCATTTGTGGCCACAGGGGAGTAGAGAACTATGACAACGTGGGAAAGGACATACAAAATGGAAAAGGGTATACAAAAGCTCACTCAAGAATATAATGCCTTAAAAATTTAGAATTGGGAAAGTGGAAGCTAATGATTCCATGAGATATCAATAAACAACCCAACAAAGTAAGAAAGTAGAAAATGTGAACTATTTCATTGAAAAAAATGACTGACCTGGAAAATAAATCCAGGAGAGATAATCTAAGAAGTATTGAACTACCTGAAAGCTATGATAAAAATAAGAGCTGAGATGTCATCTTTCCAGAAATTATTGTGATTTTTAAATCTCCATCTTGCTTGGTCTAGCACCCAAAATTATGCACACCCATACTACCTGGGCATGTGCTAGTTAATGGCAAATCAGAAATAACTAATTGCCCACCTGGGCTATCCCAAGCCAAGCTTGAGCCACCATTGGCACTTGTGAGGCACAGGAAGTGAGGTAGAGAACAGCTCTGGAGTTTGTTTGCGTCCTGTGGACAGGGCTAGGTGTGAGTTCGTGCTAGGAGCTGGAGCAGGAAGGAGGTCCACAGACAGCTTTCCTTCAGATCTGTCACATGAGCCAAGGGACTGATTCTCTTCTCTACCTTGGCCTTCCAGGCTTAAACTCCCTCTGGCTCTGCCAGAGGTTGAGTTTACCTTTTCCCTTTTGCTCCTCTTTCCTTCTCTCCCTCTCCTTCTTTCTTACTCCCATTGTGATTAAATCACCATAAACTCCATTCTGATTTGAGTGTTTCATTTTAGGAATTTCATAAGTAAATTCCTTGGGGACCTTAAATTAATATTATATCAATCTTTAAAAGTGATTTTTATATCACATTATCAAGGAAAACTGCCCTGATATTCAAGAACCAGAGGATAAAATAGAAATTGAAAGAATCCAACAATCACCTTTGGAAAGAGATCTGGAAAGGATAACTTCCAGGAATATTATAGCCAAATTCTAGAACTCCCAGGTCAAGGAGAAAACATTGTAAGCAATCAAAAAGAAATAATTCAAATATTGGGAACCTACTGTCAGAATAATCCATTGTATTAATTATTTTCCTCAGGGGGGACCATGTTATTTTTGTGAACTTTGAATTGGATTTGAGACTAATTTAGAACAAGAGAATCCAGAAGGAGAACCTTTTGGAGAAGACGCCATGAAGATGCCTGTAGAGACCATGCACTGCACCAGAAGATCCATAATAAACTTTGAGATATGGCGAATTTGAACTCTGTGGGGGTAGAATGCTTTTGTTTTGAATATATAATTTTATGCCAAAGGGTACTGCCCCCTAATTGTTTTTTTTGTCAATGCACCTATTATTAGTTTTGTTCCTTTCAACTACACCCAAAATTCATTTTTGTGCAGCTTGTGGTCTGGAGGCTTCTTCATGGTGTCTTCTCCAACAGTTCAGTTTCTGGATTCAGAGAGGTATCATCTTTCTTTACCTAAAATTCTTCTCAAAAGGAATTTAAACTTTGCAATTTAAATAATGATATTTTTTACATTCTCCTGTTAAGAGGGTGATTGAAAAATACAGGATCACTTAGGGATGCATGGCTGAGGTATGAGGTATATAAATCAATTGGTAAGAGAAATGAAAAGACATTAGAAAAAATCCAAATAAAAAAGAAAAATTTCTGGATGAAAATATAGACTATCAAAGTCTTATGTGAAAATTTCTAAATAAAAGAAAAATAAATCTATAACAGGTCCTTGAATAAGGGCCCAATCAAAATGATCTAAGCAATAATGCATTTACCCAGTCAGTAGCCAGGACTACAGAAAGGTACCACACTATGAAAGGCAGAAAAGGGGACCAGATTATAGGAGTCAAGGTTTCAGGGATACTCATCTGTGAGTATTTTCAGAGTGAGTGTGGACACAAGGAAAGCCCAAGTCTAGCAATGATAAACACAGTAACCTCGAGTCTTCACACTAGGTTTTGTATTGGCCTAGAAGTGCATCAATCCATCCTGGATTGGCTTTTCTTTGGCTCTGTGCAATGGCTCTGTTGTGTATATCTTGTTCTGGAATCAGACAGAATCATTAATCAAAGTCCCATAATTTTTAAAATAATTAGTGGCATCATTTTTATAGTCACAAGCTTTTTCGGGCATGCATTAGCAAATGTATCTTAAACTTATATTATTGAAAAGTCAAAAAGTTAAAGAAAATCTTAATGTTGGTGACATGTGCTTGAAATATAAAAAGGAGAGAAAAAAACTGAAAAAGTATATTGCACATGCAAGAAAAATATAATAATAAAAGAGCTTTTAAAAATTCAAAAATATAGCTTATAATCATTGACATACTGTGTCAGCTAATAAAATAAAGATTACAAGGCTTTCTCACCAAAAATGAGATCCATTTCCTTTTCATGTCTGGCCATGATCACTGTGACTTAGAAGGCAAATGAATTGAACAAGGTAACAATTTTCATTTTTAAAGAACAGTATTTCAAATATGTAGTTATCAATATCCCCAAAATTCTCAATAGCCCAATTAATTACAATAGCAAACAAACACACTTTCATATTTCACATAAGTTGCTGTATGGCATTTTTTAAAAACCTATGAATTGATGGATATTTGTCACAAGTTTTTACAATCATACCAAATCTTTCAACCTTGGTATTTAAACATATTTTTAAACAAAGTAAAACTCATCTTGGGTTAAGAATATAATTAAGAAATATCATTCTGGTGGAAGTAATGAGCTGAAGAGTATAAATGAGAGATGCTCCTTTTTTTGGAGGCTTTTTTTAGGGGTACAAATGCCCTGAGATTAACTGCCCCAACTTCCATTCACATATTTAGAAATGCGGGAAGGTTGGGGGTTATAAAATGTATTTCACCTCAGCTATGGACCTTACCTCGTGGTAGGGGCAGGCAAAAATGACTAGAGATTATTTTTAAAAATTCCAAAAATCATATTTAAAAAACCCTTAAAATCATTTGAGATATTTAGCACATTAAATTTTCCAAAGGTTGTTATAGCAATTGTAACCAGTTCTGAAGAAGTCCATCTATCTTCTGTGATATGGAAATCACTTTAAAAGACTGATATATATTAATTTAAGGTCGCCAAGGAATTCAGCTATGTAATTCCTAAATGAAAACTCAAGTCAGCACTCAATCTTTTATGGAGTTTTTAATTCCAAACAGTAGTAAGAAAGGTATGAGAGAGAGAGGGTGGGGGGGGGAGAAGGGAATAGGGCTTAAATACCCACTCTGCTTAGGCTGGGCCAAAGGCCCAAGGACTTGGATAGCCGAATCAAAGAATAGAGATCAGTCCCTATCACTCAAGTGACCAAAATGGCGAAACAGTCTGAGGGCCTCCACTCCAAGCACTAGGCTCCAACCAACCTCCTCTCCTTCACACAGGAAGTCCCCAGAACTCCTCAGCTGTCTTCTACCTCACTTCCTGTGTCTCACCTGTGCCAATGGTGGCTCTAGCTTCACCCAGGACCACCCAGAGAGCTGTCCCCTTTTCACATGTCTGTTGAAGGCCATATTCTCAAATAATTAAATCTTGAGCTTTGCTGCAGCCCTTCCTAAATCCTGTTACTCTGAGTAGGGTGGAGATTGTAGTTTCCAAGACCTGATTCTGTCATTCCAAGTATCTCTATTGTTATTGATCAGGAAATAGCCAAATCCCATCCTCTAAAGAATGGTTTGAACAGGGTTGAGTAGTTTTGAAATTCACAATCCCCACCCTGAGGCCCAAGGAAGGCTTACCTCTCTGATGGGTCTTGTAAACATACTAGCTATGAAATTACAATAGTTAGAGATAAGGGAAAATAGGAGAGATAGAGACAGCAAAACCAATGTTTTGCTGCGCACATTGACAAAAGCCAAGTAGGGGGCAGTCCCATTTGGCAGAAGAGTGTACATTCAAAATAAATTCAATCAACCTTCAGTTCAAGCAACCACACTCCAAGATTCATTCTTGATCTTGATGTAATGTAGGTTTTCTGGCATCTTCCTGAAACAGTTCATTCTCTGGATTTAGGGGTTAGCAAGCTTCTTCCTTGAAGATGTTTTGCAAACAAAAAAAAAAAGCTTTTCAAAATCTTGGAGTTTTATTAAAATACAATCCCCCCTGAAGTGGGTGTTAAAAAAAAATCCAGTTCAGCTCAGGATGCATTGTTGAGTTATGGGGGTATATGAGTCAGTTATTAAAAGAATTCAAAAACAATAAAAACAAAACAAACAAAAACCCAAAAATATATAAAGGGAAAAAATATGGAAGAAAGTTAAACTTTTGGGAGAAAGGGAAGAAAAAAATTCAAAATCAGAATCAAAATACTAAAATCTATGTATAAAATGTTGAGTAAACAAGAATAACTTCATAATGGGCCCTTGTAAAGGTCCAATTTACAGGAATTTCGATCCCACAAGTCTGTAGGACAGAATGCAGTAATATTTCACTTACCTACTTGCAGCCAAGAGTACAGGGAGTTGTCATATTATAAGAAGGAAAGGAACTAGAATTTTATTTTGATAGAGAAGAGTCATTCCCTGGTCTGAATTTTTTCATTCTCAAGGATATAGGGAACCAGCATGATAGTCAAATTTTTGTACTTGTATGAGTACTTCATAAAGTATGTAGATACAAGGAAGTCCTACGACTTAACGTATGTCAAGCGTCGCAACCTCGAGTCCACATTAGTATTTCCTGTATGCTCTTTCGGCACTATTCAGGTAAAGTCTGTGCTCCTTGTTTTTATCCCATTTCCTGGAATCAGACACAAACATTAATCATAGTTCCATACCATTTTATCAATAAATGGCAGGTTCCCACAGTCTAAAGCTGTTAGGGTATGTATATTTAAACTTATATTACTACAGAGAGAGAGGGAAAAAAATTTAATTGTATGTACCTTTTGTAAAAGAAATGAGGAAAGGGGAAAATCAAATATTCAAAAGAAAAGCAATAATAAAAAATAAGGGAAAGAGAAGAAAAAAATCAGGAATTCAATGTATTTTTGAAAAAACAGCATCCACTTTTCAATGGATTGTTATCTTCAATGCATGTGATAGGATACAGTCAATCAGTCCCAGCAGAAAATGCTCTCTTTACATGTGAGCAATGAATCCAAGAGTCCTTTTCTCCAACCTTTATAGATGTTGGAGTAGTTAACAATATTTGGAGTGGTCCTTCCCACGAAGGCTGAGTTGCTCCAGTCCGCTGGAAATTTTTAATATACACCTTGTCTCCTGGGTTCAGGTCGTGAAGTGAAAAGTCTAGTGGTCCGGCTTGTACTGCAGCTCCAGATTCATGAAGTTCACCCAGTTTATGCTGTAATTCCTGTATATAGGAAGCAATAGTAGTATCTCCCCCTAATAGTGATGTATATGCCGGGGAGAAAGGCTTAGCCTGTATAGGCGGATGTCCAAAAAGCATCTCAAATGGTAAAATATGTAAGTCTCCTCTAGGCCTGCTTCTAAGATAAAATAGGGCCAGAGGGAGAATTTCAGGCCATTTTAAATGGGTCTCAGTGCATAATTTTCCAATCATAGTTTTAACTTCTTTATTCATCCTTTCAACTTGGCTTGAGCTCTGGGGATGATATGGAACATGGAATTTGGGAGTTATCCCCAAGCAAGAATATATTTGGTTTAAGACAGAATCAGTAAAATGACTTCCTCTATCAGAATCAATTTGTGCTGGCAGGCCAAAACAAGGAATAATTTCTTTTAAAAGCACCTTAGCAACAAAAGCCGCCGTGGCTCGGGTCGCAGGAAATGCTTCCGGCCATCTGGTCAGTTGATCTACTCTGACTAGACAAAATTTATAATGTCCGGCCTTTGGCATTGTTATGAAATCTATCTGTAGGTGCTCAAAAGGTATGTAAGCCAGAGGACATCCACTGAAAGCTTTGCCACGAAAGGCGTGTTGGTTATATGCTTGGCAGGTAGAGCAGGCTGAACACAGTTTAGAGGCTATGGTAGTTATACCGGGGGCTATCCATATGCTCTTAACAGAGTCCACGATGCCCTGGGTACCAAAGTGACCATTTTTATGCACAGATTGGCAAATTTGGTGATAGAAACTTCTAGGGAGCAGGGGTTTCCCTTCAGACGATACCCATACTCCATTAATCTGTTTTGCTTTAAATTTTGTTTCCATTTTTCCACTTCCTTTTCATTATAGGCAAGTGATAAATTTAAATCATCAGTGGTTGTTAATGTTAAAATTAATCCAGGTCCTTCTATGGCTGCTAACTTTGCAGAGGCATCTGCTTGGTCATTGCCTCTAGAGACAGGGTCAGAGCCACCCGTATGGGCAGAGCAATGAACTACAGCTAGGGCTTCAGGCAGTTTGAGAGCAGAAAGAACTTCATTAATGATTTCTACATTAGCTATGGATTTTCCAGCTGAGGTTAAAAATCCTCTCTGGAGCCATAGCATCCCGACTGAGTGACAAATGCCAAAAGCATATCTAGAATCCGTATAAATTGTTGCCTTTTTTCCCTCGGCAATTATACAGACATGTTTCAGAGCTATGAGTTCTGCACCTCGAGCGCTAATATTAGAGGGCAGCGAAGCTAACCACTCAGTGGCAAATTCTGTGACTACAGCAGCTCCAGTGTACCATATGCCATCTCTCATACAAGAAGAACCATCAGTAAATAAGACCAGATCTGAGTTGTTTAAGGGAGTGTCCAAGAGATCATCTCGAGACTTTTCTGTCATGGACACTAGTGTTTCACAACTATGTAATGGTTCTCCTGAAGTTGGTAAATCTGGAAGCAAGGTGGCAGGGTTAAGAGTTGAACAGCACTTCAAGGTAATGTTTTCATTGTTTAACAAGGTTATTTCATACCTTGTAATTCGCTGATCAGAAAATGCCTGTGTTCTATGTCTTAACAACAATGCTTCTACCTCATGTGGGCACATAATTGTCAATGGGCATCCCAATACTAGATCAACAGTTTTTGTCACTAGTAAGGCTGTAGCAGCTACTCCTCTAAGACATGGTGGTGCTCCTGATGCTACTGGGTCCAGTTGGGCAGAATAATAGGCAATTGGGCACTGAGAAGGTCAAAAGTCTGAGTTAAAACACCTGAAGCTACCCCTCTTTGCTCATGTACATACAAAGTAAATGGCTTGTTGTAATCTGGGATGCCTAGAGAGGGGGCAGACAGGATAGCCTTTTTTAGATCTGATAGAGCTGACAAGTGTTCTGGTTCTAATTTGAGGGGTTCAGGGACCGAATCCCTTTTTAGTGCTATAAGGGGTTTAGTAATTTCCCCATAGCAAGGAATCCATTGTCTACAAAACCCTGTTGCTCCCAAAATTGCTCTTAACTGTTTCTTAGTGGTAGGAGCACTTAAATTTTGAATATTCTCAATTTGTCTGGGAGAAATCAAGTGGGCACCTGCAGACAGGATGAACCCTAAATATTCTACTTTAGGGAGGCACCACTGAACCTTATCCTTCGAGATCTTATGACCTCTTTTGTGCAATTCCAAAAGAAGGTGCTTGCTATCTTCCTGACATGTTTCCGCATCTGTTGAGGCCAAGAGTAGGTCATCTACGTACTTGATTAATTTGCTGTTTTTAAATTTTATATTATCTGTATCTTGGCTCAAAATTTGCTCAAATAAGCTCGGGCTGTCTATGAAACCTTGTGGCAAACGACTCCAGCAGTATTTACAGCTCTGCCAGGTGAAAGCAAAGATATGTCTTGAGTTCTCATGTATGGGTATGGAAAAGAAGGCTGAGCACAAGTTTACTACTGTAAAGTATGTAGCTGTGCTAGGAATAGAAGAAATAATAGTATTGATATTGGAAACTACGGAGTGTCTCTTTATAACGTGATTGTTCACAGCCCTCAAATCCTGCACGAATCTATAGAGGTGTTTTCCATCAGGCCCTCTTTTTGGTTTTTTAACGGGCAGGATGGGCATGTTATATTCAGATTTACAAGGGATTATTATTCCCTGTGCAATTAATGAGTTAATTACTGGGGTAATTCCCTCAATTGCCTCTTTTGAGAGGGGATACTGAGGAATGGAAGGAGGTGGGCTAGATTTAGTTTTTATCTGCACAGGAACAGCCGACTTAAGTAAGCCTACATCTGAAGAAGATGTGGCCCAAAGAGACTCTGGTATATCTTCAGGTATTGCAAAGGTGGGATGCTCTTTTTTTCTCCTGACTCTCTGAGAGAATTACAGGGAGTAAATTTAAAGATTTCTCCGGTACTTCCAATGATAAGGAACCATCTGGGGAGCAGGTTATTGTGGCTCTGAGTTTGCATAGAAGGTCCCTCCCCAGCAAATTTAAAGGGGAGTCAGGCATCAAAAGGAAGGAATCTTGTACCTCTAGGGGTCCTACAGACACCATTCTAGGAGGAAGTCTTTTAACTCTTTAGGTTATTCCTGATACTCCCATTACATTCTCTGAGCCAACAAAATAACATTGTAAATCAGGTGTTCTCTTTAATACAGTTCAGGAAGCTCCAGTGTCTAATAGACAGTCATAATAGGTGTTATCCACCTTTAAAGTAACATGGGGTTCATTAGTATGGGGGGGTAGTGGATAGGGACAACGGGTAGTAGGACATCAGGATCCAGAAAATCAAAGGTTGTATCCTCTGATTCCTGTGCCCCCGCACCCCCCCAGACACCTTCATTGTGTTTGAGAAGTTCCTTGAGCACCCCCCTGAAAAGCGCCCCCCTGAAGGGCACCCCCCTGAGGGGCATTTGCGCCTCAAGTATTTTTTGGACGAGCACCATTTTTTATATTTTGTTGTGGAGTTATTTCATTTGAGTTATCATTTCCCCAATATCCATTCCTATAGTCATCATTCCTAAAGTTGTGGTTTTCATTGTCATAATTATATTTATTTCTATAATTACCACTTTTATAGTTGTTGTTAAACTGAGTATTCCTTCCTATAATCTTGAGAAAAGCTTTACACTGTACTGAATTGTGGCCCTTCTTCCCACAGAAGTGGCAGGTAATGGATTGATAATTAGATTTCTGGAAAGGGGCAAGTGTTGTTGGTTCATTATCATGCCCACTTTTTAATTTAGTTATCCTATCTATTACACATCTCATTTCCTTCATTTCCTCCATGTCATCATTATTTTCTTCCTCCTTTTCTTTGTTTCCCTTTAAAACATATATAGCTGTTTTTCGCAATTCTTCAAGGTCCATATCTGACCATCTTGGGCATTGTGTTCTAAAATAATTCTTAATTGCTTTGCAAGAGTTTTTGACAAAGATCCTTCTAACTTGTCTTAAGCTACTCTCTTTAGTTAGGTCCCAATCTAAGTATCTGTCCCCAAACTCGATTATTCTATCCATGAATCTGGAGGGTGTTTCTTCCTCCTTTTGCTTAATTTTTTCAAGTTCCATTCACTTATCTGTACTGTCTGCACATTCCTTCATTGCCGTAAGGATGGCCTCTCTACAAAGGTATAGTTGTAGATAATCCTCAGGATTGTTATAGTCCCATTCGGGATCCTGAGATGGCCAATGTGCTGCATTAAGCCCCCGGGTTTTGTTGACATGAGCAATTATTTTATTTTTTTCACGTTCAGTTAAAAAAGCCTGTAGCAAGTTCTCAACGTCCTTGTAAGATGGATTATACTGAAAAAATATGTCTCCCATCTTTTTTGTTACTAGAAAGGGATCTTGTTCATATGTGGGGATATTTTGTGTAAATCCATTTATTTCTTGGGGAGTAAACGGTACCCTGTGTCTTAAAATCACCACATCTCCATTCCGTCCTATTTCAGGTACTTCTCTTAGAGGAAACTGGCCTCTAGTTGAGTTTTGTACCTGTGGGTCAGTTTGACAAGGACAGGTTTTTCTAGGATGACAAGATTCCCTTTTGGCTGGAATTTGGTTTTCTGTAGGAGAGGGAACATGAAAAACTGGGATTGCAGGGAAAGGTTTTGGGCATTAAATTCAGTCAAAATTTGTACTACATGAGAGAAGCAGTCTGTTAACTGAGCTACAGGGAAGGTTTTTTCCATCTCTATTTCAGGGAAGGAAATTTCCTCATTCAAAGGTTCAGAAACAGGTCTGTTTCTGGTAGACTGGTTGTTTGCCAATTGATCCTGTAAGAAACATTTTAGATCTTCTAATTGGGCTTGCATTTTATCATCAATTTTTTTTATTTTAGCATCTCCAAATACAGTATTGAGGAGTACAAAAATGACAGTACATATTAATATAAAAAATTGGAGGTATCCTGCATTCCTCAATGCCCCTAATTCTTGAACTGCCATATAAATGTCAAAGAATGTAGTACTCATTTATATATATATATATATATCATATATTTTGTAATTATTTCTCTAACAGTCTTCACAAAACACGTGGGGAGCCGGGCAAAGCAAGAAACTTTCCACAGGGTTTTTTTTTTCCTAATCTAGGAAGTTGTTCCTTAAGGGAAAGGGTATTTTGAAACAGCTCTCCCAGCCAGGACTTTAGGGTCCTGTTGCTGAGATTTAAAACAGTTGTTTTCTATCTAACTATCAGAGTCACACAGCTGGGAAGTATCTGAGGTCTGATTTGAACCTAGGACCTTCTGTCTGTAGGCCTGGCTCTCAATCCACTGAGCCACCCAGCTTCCCCTTAAGATTAAAGGGAAGAAAAAGAAAAACTGCTGATTCCAATTTAACTTAAGGAGAAAAGAGAAGAGAGAAGTTTTTTATACTCACTTGTTCTAGCAACTGTGTCTTTAAGCCGAGTTAGCTGTTAAAAAGGACTAAGTGATGAGAAAGTAGAGTAAAAAGACAAGAAAATTCAGAAGTTTATTGAGAGAATTATTTAGGCTCCCGTGTGGTCAGCCACAATGTGATATGAAAATCACTTTAAAAGATTGATATATATTAATTTAAGGTCACCAAGGAATTCAGCTATGTAATTCCTAAATGAAAACTCAAGTCAGCCATTTATGGAGTTTTTAATTCCAAACAGTAGGAAGAAAGGCATGAGAGAGAGAGAGAAATAGAGAGAGAGAGAGAGAGAGAGAGAGAGAGAGAGAGAGAGAGAGAGAGAGAGAGAGAGAGAGAGAGAGAGAGAGAGAGAGAGAGAGAGAGAGAGAGAGAGAGAGAGAGAGAGAGAGAGAGAGAGAAAGGGGAGAGAAGGGAATAGGGCTTAAATACCCACTCTGCTTAGGCTGGGCCAAAGGCCCAAAGCCTTGGATAGCCAAATCAAAGAAAAGAGATCAGTCCCTATCACTCACGTGACCAAAATGGAGAAACAGTTTGAGGGCCTCCACTCCAAGCACCAGGCTCCAACCAACCTCCTCTCCTTCACACAGGAAGTCCCCAGAACTCCTCAGCTGTCCTCTACCTCACTTCCTGTGTCTCACCTGTGCCAATGGTGGCTCTAGCTTCACCCAGGACTGCCCAGAGAGCTGTCCCCTTTGCACATGGCTGTTGAAGGCCATATTCTCAAATAGTTAAATCTTGAGCTTTGCTGCAGCCCTTCCTAAATCCTGTTACTCTGAGTAGGGTGGAGATTGTAGTTTCCAAGACCTGATTCTGTCATTCCAAGTGTCTCTATTGTTATTGATCAGGAAATAGCCAAATCCCATCCTCTAAAGAATGGTTTGAACAGGGTTGAGTAGTTTTGAAATTCACACCTCTATGTACAATTTACAAAGGCAAAAATAGAAAAACTGTTTTTTTTTTAAAATATGGGCTTAATTACAATGATATTTGTTCAATAGTTATAGGGGGAAAGCAACAGAATTTTAAAACTCAGTACATTAAATGAACAGTATAACAGAATAATATTGAATCCAGTAATATATGAACTTAAAATCACAAAGTTATATCTTAAACCAAGCAAACAGTAAAATGCAATAGAATACAGAGATTTTTTAATATGTTATATATATTTATATACTTTATGGAGTCTGAAATGCCTTTGAACCTCCAGTTTTTAAGTTCCTTGGGTTCTTATCCATTTGAATGTCTATTGTCGGAAGGCAGAGTGGTAAGGGCTAAGCAATGGGGGTTAAGGGACCCATCCAGGGCCCCACAGCTGGGAAGTATCTGAGGCCAGATTTTAACCCAGGACCACATGTCTTTAGGCCTGACTCTCAATTCGCTGAGCCACCCATTTGCCTCCCCAAAGTTAGCTGAATCTTCTCCCTGAAGGTGAAGTCAATAAAATTACCAGAACAGTCAAAAGGTATCCTTTTAAATAGCTCACTGCTTTTAAGTTCCTTGGAAAAGTCTGTTTCTTCTCCTCTCCCTTTTCTCTCTCTCCTCCTATGATCCGTCCACTTGGTCAATACTCCCATCCATGTGGAGGTTTAGCCTAAGGGAAAATTACCCGTTCTCCTTTCCCTCTTGTCTCTCCCCTCCACCCACGTGGCCAATACCCCTGTTTTTTTTTTTGTTTGTTTTTACCAGCTGGTAGAAATGAGTCCTGAGCAATGAGTGAATCTGCTCCAAGGCTATAGTTTGTTGGGCAGGCAGGTCACCAGGTGATTGCAATCTTGGTTGAATCAGGTGGGCAGGTGAGCTGCAATCTATAAACAGGTCTGCAGGCAGGGAGAATTGACTGTCCAAAGTGGGTAGCGGCAGCAGGCAGGCAGGCAGGCAGGCAGGCAGGCAGGCAGGCAGAAGCGGCTGAGCCGGGTGGGGTGGGAAGGGCTCAAGAAAGTCTGAATCGGATGGCTGCTGGCAGGAGCTGATCAAGATGGGTTTTCTACAAAAGCATCTTGGAGAAACGTGGCTTAAAAATCATTATCTAGGCAGTAGCTATTAAAGGCTGAACTAGATATAAGAAAATAATCAGAAAAGAATTAGAAGATTAAGATATTTCACTTTTCTGAAGTGGTTGCCAAAACTGTAAGAGTTAAAATTTAGGGGAATCTGAGGCAGGTAGAAATTAGTTTCTCTCTGCAAGGATTTCTGGGGATTGAAGTTCTGGATTCGAGTCTATTTTTATACCAGCAAAACTGAGCTTGGTCCTTCAGGATAAAAAATGGATATTTCAATGAAATAGAAAACTTTCAAACATTCCTGATGAAAAGACCAGAGCTGAATGGCAAATTTGACTGTCAAATATAGGACTCAAGGAAACATAAAAAGGGAAAAAGGAAAAAGAAATCAAGACATTTAATAAGGTTTAACTCCCTACATAGGAAGATGACTCTTATAACTCCCAAGAACTTTATCATTATTAAGGCAGTTAGAAGTAGTAAACATAGACAGAAGACAAGGCTGTGATATGCTGGGAGGCTATCAAAAAATTAAGAGATAAGAAAGAGGAATGCATTGGGAAAAGGGGGAAGAGAGAAAGAGAATGTGGTAAAACATCTAATTTAAAAGAGGCATGAAAGAGCTTTTACAGTGCAGGGGAAGATGGGGGAGGGTTGTATTTTGAATCTTAATTTCATCAGAATTGGCTCAAAGAGGGAAAAACATACACAATCAATTGGGAATAGAAATATATCTTTACCCTATAGGAAAGTAGGAGGGGAAGAGGATAAGAGAAAGGAGGTATGGTCAATAGAAAAAAGGACAAATTAGAGGATGTGGTGGTCAGAAGCTAAACAGGGAAACAGGATGGAGAATAAATAATACATAGTAATCATAATGGGGCAAACATTTTTATAATAACTTTATAATAAAGGCCTCATTTCTCATATACAAAGAGAAATGAATTGAATATATGAGAACACAAATCATTCCCCAAATGATAAATGGTCAAAAGATATGAACAGGTAGTTCTCAAAGTAATTAAAGTTCTCTCTAATCATGTGAAAAAATGCTCCAAGTCACTATTAATTAGAGAAATACAAATTAAAACAACTCTGGTACCCTTCAAATATCAGTTTGGCTATCATGACAGAAAAAGAAAATAAGATCTGGAAGAGATACAGGAAAACAAACACTAATGTGCTGTTGGGAAGTTGTGAACTGATTCATCCATACTGGAGAATAATTTGGAAACAGTACATACCCTTCGATCCAGCAATACCATTTCTAGGTTTGTATCCCAAAGAGTTTATAAAAACAAAAAGGGAAAGGATATAACCATATATATATTTAAAGCTGCTCTTTTTGTAGGGGCAAAGAATTGGAAAGCGAGGAATGGCTAAATAAATTATAGTATGTGATTGTAACTTGTACTATTGTACTGTAAGAAATGGCAAGCAGGAGGAGATCAGAAAAACCCGGAAAGAATTACAGAAACTGAAGCAGAGTGAAATAAACAGAATCAGGATAACATTGTACACAGTGACAGGAATACTGTACAATGAGCAACTGAACACCTTAGCTATTCTCAGTAAATACAGTGATCTAAAACAATCCCAAAGGACTCATGATAAAAAAAAATGCCATCTGCTTCCAGAGAAATGAATGATAGAGTCTGAATCCAGACCAAAGCAAACTTTTTTCACTTTCTTATTTGTTTTTCTTTGAGTTTATTTTCACAAAAGGATTTATGTGAAAAATGTTTTTGATGACTAACGATAAAATTTATATCAAGTTGCTTACCATCTCAGTGTAGGGGATGAGAGAATGGAAGGATGGGGGGAAGGGAAAGAGGGAGAGAATTCGAGACTCAAAATTCTTTTTAAAACGTTGGGAAATGTTTTTACACAGTTTTGAGGGGGAAGTGAAATTAAATTAAATTAAAATGAAAAAAGAGAAAAATCTGGAGCCCATAAGTTCAAATGGGGATATAGTCTAAGTGTAAAAAGAGTCAGGAAGAAAGTCCAAGATAAATTATACATCTTTCCTACAAAATGTAATATTCATTCCTGAAGAGAGTTAAAGATTTTAAATTAGAAGAGATACTGAGAATCAGCTAGTCCAGTCCCCCCATTTTGCAGATAAGAAACTGAAAAAGAAAGTAACATCCTCATGCTCAATAAGTCTGAGGTTCTAACCCAGGTCCTTTAACTCCAAATACCAAACTCAATTCACTCTACCACACTGCCCTCTTGTGTTTATCTTGGGTAGATGAATCTAAGAGGAATTATCCAATTTTAGCTTAATTTAGTAGCATAGAAGATAACAGTAGCAATAGCAATGGTATTATTGTTTATAACAACAACTAGCAATTATATAGAACTTTAAGATTTACAAAGTACTTTATAAAAATCTCATTTTGTACTCACAACAACCCTGTGAGTTAGATGCTATTACTATCCCCACTTTACAGATGAGGAAACTGAGGCTAGAAGAAATGTGTGTGTATATATATATTTATATATAGATATATTTGTGTGCATATATGTGTGTACATATATAATATATTTTTCATTGGGCTTTTGGAGTCCTATGTTATCTGTATTCATAACTTCTTTGGGAACCAGGTCAGTTTATTTGCGATAAATACAAATGACTTTGTCCTTTGATCATCATACATGTTACATATATGCATGTATATATACATATCACATATATTAATGTGTTTACATGTACACATGACTTACCCAGGGTCCTACAGTAAGTGTCTGAGTCTAGATTTGGATTCAGGTTTTTTTGACTGTGTGCTATAAGTCAGGCACTGTTTTGGTGCTGGGAATACAACGCAGCTGCCATTAGAAAGCTTCCATTCTATTGGTAGGAAACTACATGTACAAGTACAAAATATATGCAAAGTAAATATAACATATTTTTGTTGTTTTTGGGGGGTGGGGTGGGGAGAGCAGTAGGGAAGCAAGTAGGGGAAGGAATTGAAAGTGATTAATATGATGAGAAAGCTCCAAACCACCAGTGAAAATATGTTTTTGTCAAAGGACTAATGAAATCATCTGCTAAGCTATTCTGAATAAGTTGGACTGCTATAGCATCATCAAATAATTTTATAGAAAATAAACATATTACTAGGAAGTTGCTTGGACTTTAATGGAATTATCCCTTTCTACTCATCCTAATAAAAATATCCATGTGCACTTGAAGAAGAAACTTGAATTTTGCTATTTATTTCCTCAAATACTTTGCATACTTAAAACCAAAATCCAATGTAAGGCTTTTGTCTCTATGCTGAAAATTATATATTCATCATAAAGAACACTCAGTTTGTACTGTATTTTCACAGTAGGATGCACAGGTATGTATGGGTGTGCGTGTATGTGTGTATTGAGCACCAATGAAGATACCATTAAGGGAGGGCACTTCAGTTTTCCAATCATGAGTCTGTGTCTTACCATCAGTTATCTTGTCCAGAATATCTTATAACTTATAGCAGTATTTTATTCATTTATTTATCTATTTATTAATGAACAATAATCTATTTTCTCTCTTTCTTCAACCCTTTCTCCCATTCCTACTGGGAAGAAAAAAGAAAAATAAAACAACACCCTTGTAATAAATATACATAGTCAGCAAAACAAATTTCTGAACTGTCTGTGTCCAAATATATATGGTTGTGTATTTATACATGCATCATACATATCTATGCATGTTTATATTTATATCTATATATGTGATACATATCCATGTATTTGATTGATATATGCCCACATATATGTGACTTATGATATATATCACTCTGAATCTTGAGACTATTACCTCTTTGTTACAAGGAGGTAGAAGACATTCAGCATGTATTTATTTACAAGACAGAGGACCTAGATGGGCGTGTGTTCTTAAGAGGTTTTAGTCTTTGACCTTCAGTCTTGACTTGATCAATGCTACCATCTCATCTGCCCTGTACAGAAACATTGAGCAGTCATAAATAATTTTCACTGAAAATGAAGTTTTCTTTACTCCATTTGAAGATTTGGGGCAATACTTGGGAGGAAGATGATTATCAGAAATTATGGGGTAATTCCATCAGTGCTATCTATGCCCCATTTGTAATATTAAAACCCCATTTGTAATATTAGATTACAAATTGATTACAAATGCCCCATTTGTAATATTAGAACCGTGAAACATCAAGCTCTTAGAGACTAATTTGTTTGCCATACTAGAAACTAAGGCTAGTTCTACTAAGCTAGGCATGTGTAAAGAGGAATAACAGTAATGCTTTCTTTAAAAATCCTGTCCTGCCCCAACAGAGAGGCTGGAAATAAGATTGGAACAAAGAAGTGCTCCTGACAACCTCTGATAAGATCAGAGAGGAACAGGAGATAAGGATATATAGTGAGCACAGCAACTTCAAAAAATGGATAGAATCCCTTATAGAGACACAAAATTATATACATTCCAGCGTGGAAAGTGACAGGTTACCTAATTTACAGTCATTAACATGGAAAGCAATAAGTTTAACAATAGCATTCTAAATATAAAGCCCAAATTTAAGACCGTAAATCCTTTGATTCAGCCATACCACTTCTGGGTTTGTACCCCAAAGAAATAATAAGGAAAAACACGTGTACAAAAATATTTATAGACACACTCTTTGTGGTAGCAAAAAATTGGAAAATGAGGGGATGTTCATTGATTGGGGAATGGCTGAACAAATTGTGGTATATGTTGGTAATGGAATACTATTGTGCTAAAAGGAATAATAAAGTGAAGGAATTCCATGTGAACTGGAACGACCTCCAGGAATTGATGCAGCGTGAAAGGAGCAGAACCAGGATAACAATGTACACAGGGACCACATACACTGTGGCACAATTGAATGTAAGGGACTTCTCTACTAGCAGCAATGCAATGATCCATTCTGAGCAATTTATGAAAAAGAAAACTATCCACATTCAGAGGAAGATCTATGGGAGTAGAAACACATAAGAAAAACATTTGTTTGATCACATGGTTCGATGGGGATATGATTGGGGATTTTTACTTTAAATGATCACTCGATTGCAAATATTATCAATGATACATATAAAACCCAGTGGAATTGCATGTTGGCTCTGGGAGGAAGGAAGGAAGGAGGGGAGGGAAAGAACATGAATCATATAACTATGGAAAAATATTCTAATTTAATTAATTAATTAATTAATTAAATATAAAGCTCAAGAGAGTAAGAAAAGTGGATCTTAAGCAGGATGAAGGGCTAGATTTACTTTTTTTAATGTGTTAGTTTACACAGAACTTGAGTTTTCATTTCACTCAAAATATAGTTGTTTCATCTGTGTTTGATGCTTTGTGACCTAATTTAGGGTTTTCTTGGCAAAGATGCATGAGTGATTTGCTACTTCCTTATCTAACTCATTTTATAGATAAGGAAACTGAGGGCAACAGGATTAAATAAAATACCTTGCCCAGGGTCACACAGCTAGTAAATGTCAGAGGTTGGATTTGAACTCAGGTCTTCCTGACTCCAGTTACTCCATTGCACCACCTACCTGTCCTCACTC
The DNA here is from genome assembly GCF_027887165.1 of Monodelphis domestica. Taxonomy (NCBI): domain Eukaryota; kingdom Metazoa; phylum Chordata; class Mammalia; order Didelphimorphia; family Didelphidae; genus Monodelphis; species Monodelphis domestica. Next base: position 225,318,486 of record NC_077229.1, read on the forward strand.
AAAAAAACCCACTTGAAGTAATTATCACCTTTATGCCAGTAAATACTAGCTCCTCAATAACTTAGGTTTATATTCATAGTGGGATTTTTTTGGCAAGTATACCTTATATGACTCATGTCTCCTCATACCAATATAAATTGGGAGCCTCTAAAGTCATGGATCCTTTCTCCACATTGATTGCTTCTTTTACGGATGGCCCTGGAGTCTACACTAGAAGCAGGGACCTCTGTTCTTCCCAGGTCCCTTGGGTTCATGTCTGGGATATCTCTATTGAGGCAAAATCAGTGATTACCAAAACTCCCCTTTCACAAGAATGTGTTAGACCAGTACTACCATATATCTCTTTTGTTAGAGAGTAGTGGACTAGTAAATGAAGGGAACACTACAGATTGTTAGTATTTACATAGATTTTACCAAAACATTTGAAAAAATAACACTTGCCATTAATGTGGAGAAGATGAAGACTATCCAACAATACAGATTCCATCTTTTTCCTGGCAGCTGGCATGAGGATCTTAGGAAGCTCCCTTGTACAGATTCAGTTTGCTTCATAGAATTATCAAGGATTCTGCTGGGATTCTTGGGTTCCAGAATGTAAACCCAAACCTGACTAATCTCCCTCTTTTTAGAACTCTCACAATCACTTGCAGTACGACCTCGGGAAAGTCATGTAACCTCTATCACCTCAGTTCTCGTCTATAAAACAAGAGGGTTAAACTCAATGGTCTTTCATCTAAAACTATGATCCAATAATCCTGTTACTCCAAAGTAAGGGCTCTTTACACTAAGACCACATCATTTCATTGTGAACTATGGAATTTCAGGCTTCCCTTTAATGGAGACTTAGGAAAACTGTGTTATGAAGGATGATGTAGGTACACAGGTTTACAAAAATGCCTTACTTTCTGTCTTGGAATCAATATTGTGTATTGGTTCTAAGGCAAAAGAGCAGTAAGGGCTAGACAATAAGAGTTAAGTGACTTGCCCAGGGTCACATAGTGAGGAAGTGTCTGAGGCCAGATTTTAACCCAGAACCTCCTATCTCCAATCCTGGCTCTCTATCTACTGAGTTACCCAGCTTCCCCTTGGTATTATTATTATTTTTTAATCTTTACTTTCCATCTCAGAGTTAATGGTATATTGGTTCCAAGGCAGGACAGTGGTAAGGACTAAGCAATAGGGTTAAGTGACTTTCCCAGCATCACACAGCCAGGAAGTATCTGAAGCCAAATTTGAACTTAGGACCTCCCATCTCCAGACCTGGCTCTCTATCCATTCTATCCACCTAGCTGTCCCCACAGGTGCACTTTTAAGCATAGCCAAACACAACAGATGGACAGATAAAGACATCCAAGGACGATACGAGTGAGTCTTCAATTTAGTATTCAAATGGATTTGCCATCTCCTTAACACAAACATTCCCTCCAACAGTTGGTCACAATCCATCAGCATTTGCCTTTCCTGTGTGATTCTTTTTTCCACCATAGAGAACTGACCCATTTTTCTGGGGGTCTTCCTTCCTTTCACTTGACCTGGGAAAGATAGCAAAGGGGTACACAGGTTGTCCATTGGCAATCTCTCACGCTCATGACTAATCTGCTTTCTTTTTCATACATTTCCTTAATTTCTTATATTATTTTTGCTTTTTACTTACTTTATTGTATTGTATTTCAAGTTGTACTCATTCTGCTGTAGTGCTTCACCATGGCAAGGATATTCCAAGATAGTTCAGATTCTACTGTACTGAATAACCTTTCAGAATGATCTTCACAACAGACTCTGCTTCCTGAAGACCAGTCTAAGTATTGAGAACATTACCCCCAGCACACTGCCTACTTGGTGATGAATTCTTTAGTTGTGGCAACCCATTAAACAAAGAAAAATGAAAATGGTCCTAAATCCCATTTGACCCCCCATTTTTCTGTTTTAACAGCAATGGGATGGCAAAAAAGTGGAAAATATAGTTTTAAGAATAACACAATTTTTAGACAGTTTATAAATTTAACTTAGATGTTGGTCTTCTAAATTAGAGACTCTTATCCAATGACCAGTGAGGAAACATATTACCAGAGGAATTGAATTCTATTAATCTTAAGGTGAGTCAATGGGGCCTAAAAATGCTTCAAATATAGCTATAAACATGATACAGTTTAGCTGTAAAAAGGAGAGCCTCCATATAGGATGAAATTAAATTCCGAGACTTGCTTGAGAACTCAATTTTAAAAGTACATCCAAATATGTTAAACCCACTAAATCATGCCAAATATCTAGTGTCCCCAAAGCAAAACTCCATTTTATAAAGAAAAAGTCAGTACTAGTCCTATTCAATCAAGCATTTACTGGCTCTATTTAGCACTCCTATGGGCTTTTAACATTCTTTATCTTCAGCAAGATGGTTCTCTGAAAAAGCTAGAAATTAAGAAAGCGAATATATTTTGGCCAAGAGGAAGAGCCTACCTTCAAAAAAAGACATTGTATGCTCTTGAAAAAAAAAAGAAGAGTGCTACAAAAACGATATATTAGTTAGAAAAGGTTCATACGCTGTAGAGAAGAAAGGAAGAGCCATAAGGAATGAAGACAACATCTGTGATTTTGTTCCCTGTGAGAGCATCTGGCACACTGAACATGACGGATTTGAATCAGAGAGGCTAGAACACGTTGGTTTCTAACTATCAATCAGAAACATGGCATTCAAATGATCCCACAAATCGACTAGAATAAAGGGTATGCTGAGGAAGCCATGAACATATTCCATAGAGACAGTCTAGGATGTATTTTATACTAACAGTGGCTGTTTTTCAGGAATATTTCCTAGCACTTTGAAGCAATGGGAGAATCATGAGAAGATATAGGCAGACAGTAATTCTTCCTACCTTCTACTTTTACTGTCATTTCATTCCTACTAAAGGGAAAAGCTATAAAACCCCTAGATGGTTCTCCTGCTACAAAGGCCGGTGGGAATATATGTTTAGTGACTCCTTAAAGAGCCAGAATTTGAAAGACTCAATTTTATATTATAATCTTCACCAATTATATTGCTAATTAGCAGAAGAGTATGGAGAAAGCAGTAAGAAGTTTCACTAGTTAAGTTTTCCCTATATGCTTTGAGGTTGTGTGAGCAGCTTTTTTGCCAGAGAAAATCTAAGGGAAGAGAACCTATTTGGGGTTTATTCTATGCTTAAAGTTTTTCTCCTTAAAAATCCTTAGATCCCTTTTGAATTTACTTAACTAATGAATCTACTGCATGCCATTCCAGCACTGAAACAGAGCTCCTGAAAAAGAATTCAACAACCATTTATTAAACATCTAATATGAATGCTTTGTGTTTGAGTACTAAGGGGCAGAGAGGGAGAGAAAGGGCAGAGAATAAATACGATATAGTCTCTGACTTCAAGGGACTTATTACATACTATAATGTGCGTGAAAAAGGGGCAGACACCCTGGAATTGCTGCCAGATCTGGGTTTATAGCCAAGCTCTGACAATTATAGTCATATGACCATGGGCCAGTCATTTAGCTTGAGATTCCTCACCTGTATAATAGTATAGATGATACACTACCTATTCAGCAGCATTGGGAGGAAAGCCCTTTGTTAACCTTAAAGCATTATCTAAATGTGAGCTACTGTTATTCCCTTGAAGTGAATCCTGAAGGTCCTTTACACATTATGTTATAGGAGGTGATGACTTTACCATTGATGTCTAAGTTAAGAGCATGGCTTGAGATTCAGAAATTCCATGAATTCAACTCTATAATTACACACACACACACACACACACACACACACACACACACACACACACACACAGAGTCACACACACACCCCTCTATAATATCACTAATGAGACTCTTTTATGGAGACTGCCAGGTAGTGCAATGAATAGAAAAGTGAACCCAGCACTAGGATAGACCTGAGTTCCAATTTAGCCTCAGGCACTTCCTCCTTGTGTGACTCTGGGCAAGCCATTTTAACTCTAACTATCAAAATTTTAAATGGGGATAATACTAGCACCTACCTCTCAGAGATGTTATATGGATCAAATGAGATAATAACTATAAAGCATTTTGCACAGTTCCTGGCGTATTGTAGATACTTATTAAATGATTGTTTTCTTCCTTCTATTTTTCTTTGCCTTGTTTATCTCTGTATCTAAATGGTAAGTTAGTGGTTGCTTTTTTTTTTTAAATGTTAAAAGGAAATAGTTTCCCTGTGTGAATTCCACTTGGAATTCATGTGGAAAGCTCAATCAAGGTTGCCTCTCATCCTACAATTGCCAAATTTCCACAGCAGTCACTGGAGAGAGCATTTATAAAAAGCCTGCACCCAAAGTGACCATCTTATTGTAATTCAAAACAGAAGATGGATCTGAATCATTGATGTGTAGCACAGAACAGACATAAGGAGAGACTATTAAGTTGAAGGGATGTTTAATAGGAAGAAGTATCTCTCTAGTGACTCCTTAAATGTTGTTCTACATTAAGTTTTGAAATGGAAGCAAAAAATGCACAAGAATTTCAAGTAGAATTCATAGGAATTCATTTCGTTAAATAGATTGTTAAAACAACCAATTATATGTAATTTGTAGATGAACCTTGGTATCCCCAACCCTTGGAATTGTGGGGTTCATCACAGGAGTAGTAGTGAATATGGACTTAATATAGGTGCATCAAGGTTTAAATAATTCTAAATATTTTAGCTGGTTCAAGATGTTTTTATTCTCCATAATCACAAATATGGAACCATATGCTTAAAAATGTACAATACTATGTATTGCTTAGTGATGCTCATAAACATGATGACAATGGTTTTGATGATGAGTTAGTATAAGAATGGATATTTCTTATCACATAAATGCTTAGTCCTTTTGAGAAGATTTATTAAATATTTTCCTTCAAAATTACTTCACATTAGTGAGGTTTATAGCATGATTGCACACATTCCAAAAGTTCATTTGGAACTTTGAATCCAATTTCCCAATGAAGCAGTTCATGCACAACCCTTGAGTTCTGAAGAAATCCTTCAAAATTACAATTAACTCATAATGCACCTGATTTATAATGTGGTGGATTGATTGGGAATTTTCTCCAGTCAACTTGGTGAGTTATTTGGAATTTAAGGAGTTTACCAAGAAGGGATACTTTTGTTTACATCCTTCTGCATGGTTGTATTCCTTGGCAACTTGTTAGGAAGACAAAATATAACTTCTGATTAGTTCTTAGTGACTGAGGCAGCTTCAATATTAATTGGTTGGTTTGGAGCTACCTCTTGGTACCTTCTAAGAAATGGTTTTCATTGACTAGGGTCCCTAAGATGAATTACTATTTTGATCTCTTGGGGAAATGGACTCCTGTCAGAAAAATAACCCTTTGCAATTGCCTATAAAATGATTCTTCATCAAAGACTCTAGGCTTGTATTGACTTTTTCCTTTCTCCTTTGAGGAGCACAGATATTAATCATCATTTTGGTGCATAAACATATGAGAATTTCTTATGCTCATTGTGGTCCCAAAAGAAAATAATTCATGACCTTTGGCCTTTCTTTTCTTCTTTCTGAGCACAGATCAGAAATAGAGATCTATGAGTAGACTTTCCTGGCCCAAGAGATGACCATTTGGGGTAGTGGTGGAGGATTCCAGAGAAGCACTTAAAAGCTACATATGCTTGCCCATGTGACCCAAGAGGGGAGTACATGGATGAAGTCATTCATGAGATCTTGATTCCCAGATGCATGATAGAGATTTCCTAGGCACGATAGAATTCTAGCCAGAGAAAGACAATTTCTTGGGTAACCCTAGCCTTGAGATCTGCTTAATGAGTAACTCCAAATTTAAGAGATCAGGGAATTAGTATTCTCTCCAGAAATGTGGAAGTCCCTGAGCAATGTCTCTTGAAAAGACAAAAGGTTTGTCTATGTGACTTCTTGTCTTTGACTTAGGGTTAATTTTACTATACAAGAAGCATATGTATTAGTGATCACAGCTTTATATTGAATACAGTTTGGTGGGCAAATTGGAAAAGTCTGAGCTAAAGTGATAGTGAATGTTGTGGCTTATCCTTGAGAGGCATGGAGGAGGAAGAGGAGAGGGGAAGATTTTCTGGGGGAATTGGATGGTCACTTTCCAAGGAGTCAGTGGAGCTAGTCTGGGAGAAATACTAGGGAGATTCAAGTGGGCTTCTTTTTCATACTTCTAGGTTGATGGGGTTCATGAATCCAGATGAAGATTTGTGGCTAGAAGTAAGGAAAGCCTGGTGAAAAAAAATTATTTTCACAATCATATCTCAGCTAATGGGTTTTGATCCACTGCTTTCAAGGAAGGAAGAATATTTTGGGAGGCAGAAGAATGGACTAGGGGAAAGAGTCACTGGGACTACTATTCTGTAGCATATTTTTCTATCTTTGTCTTACGACAGTCTTCATTTCTCCACTCCCTACCAGTTGAAGGATTAACAAAGGACCAAAGCCCACAACATGAAAAAAAAGACCAATTTTCTTTACTATTTCCATATATTATTTGGACAGTTTGGATGTGATGGTAAAGAAATGGTTGGTCTTTTAGCCTCAAGATGTGTTTCTTTTGGGGAAAAGTCCAAACCATGATGTAGTAGTATTAATGTGGAAAATGAAGGAAGTGTAACATCACACCAGAAAGTGGGACCCATCAGAGTAGGATAATTTTGTTCTTTATAGATTATTATAAGTACTTCTGTATGCTTTCTACATTGATTCTTATGTATCTATGAGTTTTTTTGAATCATCTGATTGTTTTAGAAATGAAAAAAAAAGATTGTCATACCTAGTAACAGAATTTATTATACTGAGTGCTCATACAAGAGCTGGGGACTCTATTCTCATATCTATGGAAACATCTGTGCAAGTTATATTTGAAGGTTTCCCAGAATACATTCTGAATGTGAATATAATGAGCCAAAGAGATAGTGGTAAGCTTTTCAGTCAAAGAGATGATGATCTTTAGTCATCTTTACTCTCAAGATTGCACCTGCTGAATCTATTCTCAAGATTGCGTCCATAGAGGCTAACAACAATGATGGAATGCAGGCTTTGAAGACAGAAAGATGGTTGCTGGGATTTTTGCAGAAGGAGAGTGCCAAGAAATTCAGAGTCATCAGGAGAAAACTAGGTTTCAATGAACTTCAGAAGATGGAAAGAATATGAAAGGAAGAGCTCTAAAATTAAGTTTAATTCTTTACTAATGAGGTATTAATAGAATTAGGTTACACAGTGGAAGGCAGAGAGCAAAAGAGGACAACTAAGTTCAATAGGAATGAATATATCACAAGAAGTAGCAGGGAAAATGATTCTTTTAGCTGGGCAGAATGTGATTTTTGAACACAAATTAGAAGCATTTGCTAGTCATATTGTATGGGCACTATCTATACAATTTAAAGTAGCTAAATCAGGTCCAAAGCTCTAATTAGAATGGCGTTCAATGTCTTCTGTAGACCCTGATTGAAGTGGAACCCTTTTATTTGTTTAGATTTTTTTGAAAGGAAATAAACTATTTTAATAATAATTGACAAATATTGATTATTTTCTTTGAATAAGACACTGTGCTGAGGTGATAGAGAGACCAAAGAAGAGAATGAGACAAAGTCTCTGTCCTCACAGAGTTTACTAAGGGGTTTGGTGGGGTCAGACAAAATTACCGATCTTTATGATGGATATCATGCCAATCCTGGCCATCCCAGGTTCTCTAGACCACTAGGCCAGGTAGTGTTATAGGTACCACCCATCCTGGAGGGAGTTCAGCCATAAAGAGTTATGTAAGAGTCATAGGACTCTGGCTAGGGGGGGCAGTCTGAGGCAAGATTAAAAAAATACTTTCTTAAGCAACTGATACTCTGGTAGATGTAGAGGGAATTAGGGAAAAGGAGAAAGGAATTGCCCTATTCTGAATATTGGAAAAGTACAGATTGCCTTGGCTAGTTTTGACTGTGCCTGGCCTAATTATGCCATAGAGTCCAATCACTATGGAGAACAATATTTCTTTGGGAAAATACATTCAGAATGCCAAATTGACAATCCAAGAGAGCATATTATTCCACTATAGTGAGACTAAGGACTCTCCCTCCATTTATCACCTCCTAGTCAGGGGAAATAGGCACTTTCTGAGCTCCATGCTATTGTTGGTAGTTCCAAAGGCCTGGTAGCACTGATTCCAGCAGCATCTGGATAAGGGTGATTTATAGGAAAGCGAAGAATGGGGACTACAGGGAGTTGAATAAAGAGCTTTGAAGGGCACTATAATCTTCTAACTTCTCTTTTCCAGGCAATTCTTAGTTAACTATTTTCTTTTCCCCTTGGGATTGCTAGGTGTGCTAGGGAGTAGCCAGGCTACTTCTCTTTCCACCATCATAGTTAATTATTTCCAACCATTGGCCTCTCCTTCCAGATTGTCTGTGAAACAGAATCCAATCTCACAACTGGTCTTCAATGCTTCTATCCCTAGAGCAAGTACCTTGTGACTTTCTTTTTTCCTTTCCAGGAGAAGAAGAAATGTATGGGGTATATGATAGATAAAGGTATCTGAGAATCTGTTGGTATAGAAAAGGGATTAGGCTTGTTCTACTTGGCCCCAGAGGACAAAACTATTGTAAGTGGGTGGAGGTTGCAGAGGTAAGTTTAGGATAGGTGTAAGGCAAAATTTATTAATGATGAAAGCTGTATAAAAAAATTTCCTCTTTATTGGAGGTCTTCAAGCATAGACTAGATGACTTTGGTGATTTCATAGAATACATTCTTTAAAAAAAAAACTAAATAACTGATGATGTATCTTCCAAATTCAAGATCCTATAAGTCTCTCTCTTTTATTGTTCTTTTAAAAATGCCTGGTAATAGAGGCAGCTAGGTAGCACAATGGACAAAGTACCAAGCCTAGAGTGGGAAAAACTTGGGTTCAGATCTGTTCTCATATACTTCCTTAGCTATGTGACCCTGAACAAGTCACTTAACCCCAATTGCCTGCCCTTAATGCTCTTCTATATCAATTCTAAGACAGAAGGTAAGGGTTTAAAAAAATGTCTAGTGATTACATCTATTTCAGCATTTTTACTTATGTAGCTGTGGGATCACTCACTTTGGAGAAGATTTATAATCTCACCTAATTAACACTTGTTTCCCCATGCAGTACTAAATAAATATGAGCTAGGGAACTACGCTACCTTATATATTTAATGCTGTCTATTTATTATTAAAGTTGCTTAACTTTCTTTCCTTTTTCCAAACTACTAAGTATTCTTCAATATAAATCATTTTCTTTTTCCAAACCAAATATTCATTGCTATTTTCCTTTTTCTTGTTCAGTAGCTTTCATTTAACTAGACTCTACTTATTTGTGTCTTTATTGACCTCCCCCCCCCCCCCCCGCTTGGCTATGCATTTCACTGAGCATGGAATAAATTAAAGTTCTTTATTTTTCTTCATTTTAATACTCTAAGGAGACATGATTTTGTTAGTGTGGGCAAGCCCTTTAAGAATTTTTGCAGCTGAAACATTCATCACCCTGTGAAGGGCTTCTCTGAATTTAGCTAGACTGGCCCTCAAATAGCAGAGATACAGAGATACAATATGCTGCTGGCCCCCTACTTGATGCCATTCCAGTTTAGTAGGATCGATCAGAATTTGTGTTGTGTTGGCATAACCAGTCACATCAAGGTCAATGTCAATGACCAATAACATGAGAGTGGGACTTAAATTAACATTATTTGGGGGGGGGGCAGCTAGGTGGCTCAGTGGATTGAGAGCCAGGCCTAGAGATGGGAGGTCCTAGGTTCAAATCTGGTCTCAGACACTTCCTAGCTGTGTGGCCCTGGGCAAGTCACTTAACCCCCATTGCCTAGCCCTTACCACTCTTCTGCCTTGGAACCAATACACAGTATTGATTCTAAGAGGGAAGGTTAGGGTTTAATTTTTTAAACACATTGTTTTTCCTTAACTATTTATAACATCATATATGTACATATGCACAGTATTAATTCCATGTATTTTATATAAGGCCAAAGAAACCATCTTAGTCAGCAAATACTTGATCTTCTTGCCAAAGAGAAAGATATAACAGCCAAAGACAACATCAGTTTAGAATATGAACTCATTTATAAAATTTTACAGAGAAGAATGCTGGAAGATTTTGAGAAGAATTTTCTCATAAAAAAGCAAGAATCGTTGAAGGGGAAAGACTTGGTGAAGCAAAGTCATCCTGTGGACATTTAAGGATGAAACTAGAGGGAGGACTGTAAGCATAAAAAATTGAAAATACCTGTAAAGATTTTTATAGTAAATAATTTTCACCATCAAGGACAGTGGAGCACCACCATATTCATACTATTACATGAGCAGTTGTAGAAGTTTTATGGGGCTCTCTGGGTCCTTCTAATTCATTTATACAATGTATGTCTATTAAGTACTTCATGTTAGGTGAGAGAAAATACAAAGATAACTAAGGTAAGATCTCTGCCTCCGTGGAACTCATAGTCTTGGAAAGTCTTCTAGAAGAAGTGGAAATGGCAGTGAAGAAAACAAAGATGAGAAAGTAGTTGGATGATCCAGGCCCAGAAATGAACAGAACAAAGATCAGCTGACTCGTCTTCAGGAAACTGCAAGTTCTTTCATGACCTTGAACTTTTATCTGAAACAAAATTGTAATACAAATGCTAAGTTTCTAATCCAAACATTAAAATATTTTAATGAAGATATCTTCCAGGGAAGTCGAATATCTAAGAATCACTGAACAGTGCCTGCTCCACAGAAATGGAGCTGAAGATTATCCAGAGGGCAACAGAAATGGGTATGAGAAGGCTTAACATGTCACAAACACAGAATTACATCGTGCAGCAGTATGATCAATGTCATGAAAGAAGTGTTAGAAGGAATTTCGTAGTGTCACTGTATCATTAGGAGCAGAAGTTTTAGGTCAGAAGAAGGTTTTAATTTGTATGCTGTCTCTGTAAGAGGCAGCAACAAGACAGCCCTGACTGTCACTTTAAGAAGAAGGAAAAGACAGATCTTGCTCTTCAAGAGAAAAACCATACAACCAGTGAAGAGAGTCAGTTAGGGACTCCATTTTGCTCTGGCTTGGGTTGGAGAGGAGTTGGAAGGCGCTGGTTGAGTTTTCTCTCTACATCAGGAGAAACTGGCAATGTAGATTTTATAGTTTGACCTTTGATACTGAGTTGGGAAGAAGGCAGGGACTGAGAGGTTGGTTCTTTTCAGAACAGACCAAACAGCTGGACTGTCTGCCATTTGGAGTTGAGGGAAGAGATGCTCTAAGCTGTTCAGGTTCACTCTCTGTCAAGAGGTCTCTCTGACACTTGGCTTCTGGCAGCTCTTGGTTTTCAGATAAGAAGTTAAGGAGGTTGAGAGAAGAAAGACATTAATTCAGTTTAAGAAAGTTAGAGAAATTATTATCTATAGTCAGTTAGAGCAGCTTAGTTGAAGATTCTAGCTTAAGGTTTATTAGAGATTTAGTGAGGCATAGTAATATCTAAGAACTATATTCTTCATTTTGATCTATAGGTATAGTAGTTAAAGATAAGATACATACTCTCCTAGTTTCTACCCTTCTGTTTACTATCCTGCCTTTCCTGATAATAAATAAGGGTTGAACCAAACTGTTTCAGGACTGTGTCAACTACCTGCACAATAGTTTAATCCCCTAAAACCATCTACAAAATAGGTTTAATATAACAACTTTAGCTTATCCATAACAACTTTAGTTTCAATATAACAGAAGTATGTGAATGGGAAGAAAAAAGATGACTCTTCATTTATTTATTTATTTATTTATTCATTCATTCATTCATTCATTCATTCCTTTATTCATTCATTCATCCATCCATCCATCCATCTATTCATTCATTCATTCATTTATTTATTTATTGTAGCAGAGGACAGGAATGAAAATAAATGCCCGCCCATTAAATGGGCTTGCCTAAACAAATTGTGGTTCAGGAATGGAGTTCAATTATTGCTGTGTCATAAGAAATGATAAATATAAGGAATTAATAGCAGCACAGAAAGGTTTATATGAACTGATATAGAGTGATGTAGAGTGTAGTAAGTAGAACCAGGAAAACAATAGACACAATGATGACAACTATATAATGGGGAGAAAAATGATACAATGAAACTGAATTCTATAATTATAATTAATCAAATTTTACCTTGGAGTAGAACTGAAATAGCTCATGTCTCTGCCTTTTTTTTTTTTAACAGAAAGGGACTGTGACAGGACTATGCATGTGGAATATTTTGTACATCATCAAACTTGATTGATTTTTTTGGTCGTCGCTTTTTTTTTTTCTTTTAAAATCTTGGTTACAGGAGATGGTCCATTGAGTATGGGAGGGGAGGGTGAAATATTAAAAATGAAGTTGATATAAATCCTGAAGATATCAGTAAAAATAATATTTTTTAAAAGTTAGGTCAGTCATAAGACAAGAGCAAGGAATAATTGTTGGAAAGCCCACATACTCCACTGGCATCTGCATGATGATCTGCAAGAAAATCTGAAGGAGGCCCATATTGGGTAGCCTTAATGGCAAATGTAAGGGAGAATATTGAAGAGACTTGCACTTGATGAGTAGATATTAGTTAGATAGATAAGTGGGTTATAATCTTTATTACTGGAGGGAAGACTTACATTGATGAAATCACAGTGACGAGTCAGAATTTATATTGGGTAACTGAAATCAAATCCTTATATCACCATTACATTCAATGATATATGCTTGAGCAAGAACAATTATTTTGAAATTTTAGAAGAGTTTCCTTTACTATTTTGATCAGAGAGTTAAAAAAATATTACCTTTAATGGAAAAAATCCAGAAAATAATTACCTTTGGTAATTTTTTTCTTGGTAGGTGAAAAAGAAACCATTAATTCAAGATTACTATTAATTAAGCATGTATATAGATGAGTATATAAAATGGTGGACTGCATCTAATTTTTTGGTGCTCATGTACAGTTCCACTTCTTCTGGTGTGCTGAAAACCACAGATTTCTCCTTTTGTCCCTTTCCTTCCCTGTTTTCCTTCTTCACTTTTCTCCCTTCCTTTCAAAATATCGTGTGGCACATGTTTGCTTGCAGTTGTTGGGAGGGGAGAACTCCACTTCTGATTTTTCTGATCCCTGTAACATCTCTGAATAATCTTTCCCCCAGAACTCTTCCCTCTTCCTAACTTTTCACTTTCTGTTGAAAATACCACCATCCACTTTTGCCCCCCCCCCCATGCATCATTAGTGATCTCTCTCACTAACCACTCTTTCATTTATCTCTTTCTCTCTACTCAAATAGCTACCATCATAGGCCTTCATCTCTTCTCATTGACTCTATTATATTAGCTTCCTAATGATTCTTCCTCCCATCATTCTCTTCTTTACCCATCTTTACCATGACTCCCCTTGACAATCTTAGAGCTCTGCCCTCCTAAGCATAGCTAAATTTGTGGTCTGACTATCTTCTGTTCCATTCCTGCAGTTTGAATTTATCCCAGTTGTAAGTGTCCCCTCAGGTCTCTGACAATTATATTTTTAAATTTCCTTCTTCTTTTTTTCCTTTTAAACTCTTACCTTCTGTTTTCTAAGACAGAAGAGCAGCAAGGGCTAGGTAATTGGAGTTAAATGACTTGCCTAGGGTCACCCAGCTAGAAATTGTTTGAGGCCAACTCTATCCATTGTGCTACCTAGCTGCCCCAATATTTTTAAATTTCTAGAAGAAGTTTCATTGGCTCTTGTAGAAAATCACTGTTTAATTTCTCATTTATATGACCAATCTCACCCTGGTACAGATTAAATAAAATATGGTTCTAGTTTATTGGCCTATGAAAAAGCAATAGCCCATTTTTAAAGGGCATGATCCTCAGTGGTTGCATGTGCCTCCTAGAGGCTATGTTGTTAAATGCTAAAGACTGAGCATAGGATCACAATTTTAAAGCAAGAAGGGATCTCTGATGCTATCTAACTTAAAAGTTGAGGAAACTAAGACCCAGAGAAGTTAAGTGATTTATCCTGTCACATAGTAAGAAGCAGAGAGAGTTGAGATTCAAACCATGTGCATTGACTCCACACCCATTGGTTGTCCCATACTGACATAAGGACAAAAAAGAAAAGAGCCCTAATAAGCAATCAATGCCTTTGGAGAGAAAAAAATGTAGTAGAGTAGGTTTCCTGGACCAATGAGTTGTAATAAAGCTAGAAAAAAAATTCATCTATTTTGATACTTTGACCCATGAAGTTGAATCTAGTTTCTACATGTCCCTAAAGCTTGGGATTATCATTAAGAAGACAACTGGCACTCCTGCTGACAATCTTAGCAGAACTCCTAGAGTGTGGGGTGGAAATGGCTAGTGTGCTGCTCCTGAAACAAACCCTGAATTTGGAGTCATATTACCTGGCTTCAAATGGCAGCTCTGCTACATACATATGCCATATATTCCCTTGGGCAAGACTCTGGGGTCTCTCTGAGCCTCAGATGGTAGAGGCATTGCTGGTACAATGGAAAGAGTATTGAAGTCAGAAGATGCATGTTCTCATTCCACTTTGCATGCTGATGGCCTGATCTGGGGCAAGCCACTTAATTTCTCTGGCTTTGGTTTCTTCAACTGTAAAGTGATCTTATTGGAGGAAAAGGTCTTTGTACTCTCTTCTAGCTCTAATTCTATGATACAACTTGTAAAGCCTTCTGATCTTGACTATCTTTGCAGCCTCATCGGACACTTTGATCCAGCCAAAACGATCTTTTTTTTTCCCCCCTCACACCTGGTGCTCCAGCACTCATTTCTGTGTCTTAAATGCACTATGTCTACCTCCTCCTCATACACTATCTCTCTTCCTTTAAGATATATCCCAAGCACCATCTTCTGTATAGCCTTTTCTGATTTCTTCAACTGCTAGTGCCCAGCCTTCCAAACTATCTTGTATTTAACTATTTTGCATATATTTGCATTTATTCGCTTTGTTTTTATCCTTATACATTGATATATTTGTTGGAATCTCTATTAGATTACAACACAGTATTTTACAATATAATACAATATAGATTGTATTAGAATACAAGCTTTTTGTAAGTATGAATTTTTTTTTTTGGGACTTTTATCTCCAGGGCTTAGGAGGTACTTACTGTAAAACTCTAAAACTTTCTGGGCTACTACTAAACCATCACGAGAATCTCAGCAAACCCATGATTGCTACTTCAATATTGATCCTTATTTCATCTTGGAAGACTGATGCAAGTGTGGCCAAGTAGATGACTCAGGATGCCAAAAGAATTTGAAATGTTACTCTTGCAAACCCTTTTTGAGTTAGTAATACTTGATTTGGGGTTGGTATCACTAGTGAAGGCTTATTAAAAATAATTACTCTATGTTACTCTAGAAAGCAGAACTATGATTAATCATTGGCAGTTACAGAGGCAGATTTCAGTCCAATACAAGGAAAAATCAACACTTTGATCTGCAGACATTGGTCTGCCTTATGAAGTATTTCCATGGAAATATTTATTCAGAACTTAGATGGCCATCTCTGATAGATTGGCAACTACATGGCATAGTGAATAGATAGCTGGGCCTGCAGTCAGGAATACCTGAGCTCAAGTCTGGCCTCAGACACTTACTGTCTGTGGGCAAATTATAACTGATACTTGAATTAGTTTCTTCTTCTGTAAAATCAGGCTAATGGAACCTATCTCCTTGTGTTGCTGTGAGGATCAAATGAGGAAATATTTCTATTTCTTCTTGTCCTCTTTCCTGTTAGAGATGTAAAGAAGATTGAATTGGGAAATTGAACAAAATGGCTGCCATGGTCCTTTCCAACTCTAATAATTTTGATTCTTCAACTGGGATGTGATAACCCCCTCAATAATCTCTTGATCTTAACAAGGCAGTTTGAGTTTATCTACTTGGGTCTAAGAAACAGCTGTTTCTTCGGTTAATGAAGTAATTGCCCTGGGTTGAGTTGAGAGGAAATTCATTGACTATCTGCCATATTTAAAAAACAAAACAAAACACTACTACATCACCAAAAAGAAATATTCTCTCAGAAGTTCAGAGGAGCTAAATTATAACTACTTTCCTAAGTTTTAAGAACAAAGAACCAGAAATAGCCTAAGTACATAGGGACAGCAAAGGATATCTACTCAGTAGTGTTAAAGAAACAGAGATTCCTAGAACTTGGTCTCTGTGGAGCCAGTCAGGGACATATTTGCCCTACATGTAAGCAATAAGAATACTTCCTGCCAAAGAAGAAGAAACATCACTACCATCTTCCTCCTCCCCTAAAAAAATGCTGCTCACAAATGACTTTATTTTTGACTTTCTCCGCACCTGTAACTGTGTAAAGCTGAGGCAGCATCTCAGCTGGAAAATTAACACTTGAACGCTAAATAATAATAATTACTATTTCTGGTTATTTTGAATCCACTGACAAAGACCTTTACAAAATAATTGCACTGATCAATCCCATATGAGGTGCAAGGGAAGATCCCTGAGTTGGTGTGCGATGAGAACATTAGTAGGAATTCTGTAATAGTATTCTGTTTAGTAAGTGTAATTGTAAGGAATATATCGTGTTAAAATGCCTGACTTAGTGTCTGGTAATAGCAGATGGTTTGCATTAAGAAACAGATGTTTTCCTCAGCCTTCCCTTAGAATAAGGCTTCATAATTTAGCCACACCCACAAACTTAACTGCATCACAGGAGAGAAGGCATATGCTCCTCATATCAAATTTGTATAATTGTGGCTGGAAAACACTGGGTTGGTAGCAGTGGCCTTAAAAAAGAAATGACATTTTGGATAAATGAAAGCATAGAACTATTGGTTTTAAAGAACAAGATATATCAGGGTCTAAAAGAAAGCAAAGATGACTGAATTTATTTCTTTCTTTCTTTCTTTCTTTCTTTCTTTCTTTCTTTCTTTCTTTCT
Organism: Monodelphis domestica; assembly: GCF_027887165.1. Classification (NCBI taxonomy): domain Eukaryota; kingdom Metazoa; phylum Chordata; class Mammalia; order Didelphimorphia; family Didelphidae; genus Monodelphis; species Monodelphis domestica. The sequence continues at coordinate 225,335,421 of NC_077229.1, forward strand.
TTCTTTGTTTCTTTCTTTCTTTCTTTCTTTCTTTCTTTCTTTCTTTCTTTCTTTCTTTCTTTCTTTCTTTCTTTCTTTCTTTCTTTCTTTCTTTCTTTCTTTCTTCAAATGAGCAAAGCAACAGGGATATCCCTAAGATCCTTTTTTTAAGAGAAAGATCTATTAAGTGTGACCTTTATTCTTTTCTTTTCATTATTGTTACACCTTTAATAATTATTCTAATGGACTTAGTACAATGAAATAGGAAACTTGGATAGCTTCTGGAATGTGTAATAAACAAACAGTTCCACTAGATGGCAGCCTTCTTCTTTATAGGAGCATCTTTTCATGGGCATATTCCTGAAATTAAGTGTACCATGAACCCAAAGGATAAGGTAGGGGAACATTCTAGGCAGTGTAAAGGTATTAACCCAGATTGGCCAGAACATCTCCTGAGAGGTGCTAATGAGCTCATCAGTTTCATGACACATACATGATTACTGCTCTTATTTCTTGAAAGACAAACCTCAATTTCCTTAAAAAGACAAATGTGGCAAAGTTCACTAAAAGTCCTCTAAGCGTAATGAGAACGGGAAATTCCCTTCATCAACACAGAGCCATAAGGGAATGCTCCTTGTTGCTGAGGAGGGCTACAATTCTAATTACTATGAAATGCCAATATTAGGTTTTCCCCAGGCTTTGAATCTAAGATATCTTTGATTTATTGGATGTTAGATGATAGCCCAAGGGGAAAGAATCAAGATATCAGTAATCTGAAGCCTCAGCAGACTGACAATACCACTAGGAAATCAGTTCTTTCAAGAACTGTATAATCAGAGGTACATCTGTGGATCTGTAGACTTACGTGTTATATTATACATAATATCCCAAAAGTCTTAGTGAAGTTTCAAGCTTCAGTAGCTTAAAACTGTACTACAACTTTTGGGATAGTCTATAAGTCTAACAGGAAAAGTAGAGGAGAATTTATTAAGTTAATGTAATATATATCTGTGAGTATATAGTTCACCATACTTAGAAAATGAAAAACAATTTTTCAGAAATAAGGAAATTTATAAATTGCTACTTGTTCAGTGTTTTCTATTCTTTTGAAGTATAAAACCTGTAAACACAGAAGAGAGTTGGGATCTTATTATTCTCTTGGTTTTTCTAATCCTGCCCTCTTTGTTTCAGTAACTGACCAGTTTTTTCCCAACCCTTATTCTTTTCATGTGTCTCATCCCCTCATACATGTGCACACACACATATACATACACTGTATCTTTTGGAATTACCATCTGGCTCTTTTATTAGATGGCTGTGTGACCTTGGGGAAATCATTTAACTCATTTGGACCTCAGTTTCTTCATCTGTAAAATGGAAGAAATGACAACTGCACTGGGTTGACATGTGGATTGGATAAAAATGAGTGACAAAAGACTTGGCAGCTATAAAGCCCTAAATAATTTATAGGCTATTATTATTTCTTTTCTTTTTTTTAAACTTTTGCCTTCTATCTTGGAATTGGTATTAAGTATTGGTTCCAAGGCAAAAGAGTGGTAAAGGGCTAGGCCCTGGGGATTAAATGACTTGTCCAGGGTCACATAACTATAAAGTGTCTAAGGCCAGATTTGAACCCAGGATCTCCCATCTCAGGTGTGGCTATATCCACTAAGTCTAGCTGCTCTGGCTATTATTATCAGTCTTGGTCAAAAACTGACAAGAGAAGTAGCATTATAACACCCCATGGACTTCTTTATAGCCACTAAAGTGTTGAAAATGTGTTCAGTCAGAGAATAAATTTACCACATTATTCTTTGATAATTAATGGTGTTGTACTAGTTGACTCTGCAATGTTTCAATTCAGCAAGAAATGTTTGAGCCCTTTGCCCGTATTCACAACATATAAGGTTGGGTTGAAAGCATGTGGGTGAGTAGGTGTGATAGGAATAATAGAGATGGAAATTACAAACAAGTACAATTTTCTATCAATTTTTATTTAAAAACCCCACAAATTTTACTGAGATACTCCTCTCACAAACAATTGGCATATTTGATTATTTCCAAACCTAGAAACATTTTTCATTTCTGAAACAGTTCTCTCCAGTAGAATCTCAGCACCCTGAAGGAAAGGCCTGTTTGATTTTTACTTTTGTATCTCCAGTGCACAACACAGGAACTTAAAAATGTCTTGAATTGGTTGAATCAAATGAGCATATAAACTGTTAAAGCAAATCTATGCCTCTTAGTTTGCATTCCTGTGTTCTGCCACACTGTGGCACAATTGGTCTTTTTTGAAAGTATATCTTTGATACAATTTATTTTTTCTACATTTACAGGATTTTTTATACACTAAAATCATAAAATTCAGACGAAGAAGAGGTGTGAACAAGTGAGCATATTTTATGGAGTCCAGGTAGATGAACATGGTATAAAAATGAACTTGAATACCCCCCCCTCAAATTGCAAGAGTTTGAAGAGTAAATTTTCTTTTTCATGGTTGAAAAATGATCATAATATGGAAGGATGCCCCAAAAGGAGAGAGAAGTGGTGAGTAGAGTTTAATATTACTTATTAGCTAAGGCAAGCATGAAGGCTCTCAAGTTGAAGTAATGACTTTGGATATCATTCATGAGACAGGATGATCAAAATGAAGGTTTGTCATACCAAAGAGAAATGAGATAAAGATGGAATTTGGAGGATTAATCCTAGGGGCTCTGCAGATTGGAAAGGAGGAGAAAGAGGATTAAAGCCTCTTGTATAACCAAAAACTGTGCAGTGGAGAAGGATAAGAACAAGACCAAACAGGAATATCCTTTAGGCACCCAAGAAGGTTAAAACAAAGGATAATATTAAAGATGATGTGAAAGTAGTTATTGCATAATCAAAATTTTTTCACTGGGAGGACATTGGAGATTATCTAGCATAAGCCACTCATATTACAGTAGAGGAAATAGGGGTCTAAAAAGGAGAAATGACATTCAGATAGTTGGAGGAAAGAGGTGTACAATTGAAACAAAGAAGTAATTACTTGTTTGGTGATCAAAAAAACTGAGGTGCTATGATAAGATTAATGCTAGCTCAAAAGCATTTTAGAAAATGGAATGGCAAAGATGAAAATGGCTTATTACAGATCTTTACCATGGGAAAGCCTATGGACAGAAGTATAGGCAGGAAATGATGGTGCACTTGTAACTGTGGATGGGAAAAGATGTTTATCTACAGAAGATAACGTTTAGAGCTGACACACTGGTTTTAATTATAAGAAGAAGGATTACTTGTAGATATATCTTGGTTCAACTAGTAGACATTCCTGAAAAGTTTTATACAAATCAATTTTTCCCCTTGTTTTTAGTTTTAAGTGACTTTTATGTTTTAAGTATCCTATGGGAGGGGCAGCTAGGTGGCTCAGTGGATAGAGTATCATGCCTGAAGATGGGAGGACCTGGGTTTAAATTTGACCTCAGACACTTCCTAGGTTGACCAGTCACTTGTTCTCATTTGCCTAGTCCTAACCATTCTTATGCCTTGGAAAGGTTACCTAGTATTGCTTCTAATATAGCAGTTAAATATCAACAACAAAAAGTACCCTATGGGAACTTGCTACTAAAAGGTCTCCTTAATAGATTTAAGAAACCAAAAATTGACCATTCCAAGCTGATCTATTTTGTATGCATAAATCTGAATTTTTCTCATACTGGGTTTGATTAAAGTGGTAGGTGAACAGTCTACTTCTTCATATAGGATGATGGTATCTATTTCTAAAAAAAGTGAGGGTTTGGGAAGTACTTCCTTTTGGTCCTGGAATACATAGAGAAGCCACAGTTAGATTATGTAGACAGATGTGCCCCCAAAATGAGGTCTTTTCTAGAAAGCAAGCAGACAACAGTATTAATTAGGCACTTGGTATGTGTAAGGCCCTCTGTAAATGCTGGGGACAGAAAGAAAAGTAAAAACATGGTACCTACTCTCAGGAAGCCCCCTTTCTAATGAAGGAGGAGAGACAGTGTATAAACTCTAAATGTATAAGATATATACCACGCATGTGGAAGGTAATTGTCAAACAAGGTACTAGGAGCTATAAGAGGGAGTTGTGGAGTCAGTGGGTGGGTGGATGGGGGAATACATTGGTGTTTCAGAATTAAATTGAAAAAGGAGAAGATCAGAGAAGCGCCTATCAGCCTTACCATTCTAAGGTCATTCCTCCCTCTCCTCCACCCCCCAGGCGCACTGTAAAAGTAAATCATGACTGGATCTCTGCCTCTAGTGGCAGACTACAAGTCAGAGCTGTCCCTAGGCAGCCTTCAATTGCACACCAGACATTTTGGTGAGTGTCCTACTTTTTTTTCTAGCAGCATATTTTACACATTACCTACGTGACATCTTTTTTCCCTCCTTGGCTTGCTTTGTGCCCCCTTTTTGGGCTGTTCTTTTTTGTTGTCCTGTGGTAATGAGGTAGACAAAGTTCCATTCATCCCCTGAAATGGAATTTACTACATATTTAAAGTGGATGTCACTCTTTTTTTTTTAAAGTTCAATAAAAACTGCCCCAGTGGTCCACAAACCTTTTTTATCTTTCTAAATCAGACAGCCAAATGGAAAAGTTTCCTCACTGCCAATAGCCTCCATATATACCTATGCTTTCAGAAGTCTAATCTTGGTCTCAAGTGAATCCGTGGTCAGAAAATATCATCCATTTCTTCCTCCTGGACAAAAGAGAGGGATAAGCATTGGGTTTGTTTCATGCAATATGCATCACATATTTTTTAAGTTCTCTATTTTTGGAGATGTTTCTTCCTCTTTAGATTTCTCATTATACCAAGTTGATGAGGCTGAGGAGGAGAAAGAGTAGTTCAGAGTTTTCAAATTTGATTAGGCTGGTGACTCACAATCACCTTGTAAAGGCTCAAGTATCAGAGTCCAAACCAGACACTTGTCAGACACTAAGGGAACAGTAGACAAATATTAGTCTGTCTTTACCCATATTAGAACCTCTGTTTTTATCCATATTAAAGCCACTCATCCCAATAGCTACAGAGTGTTTTAAAGCAAAATACATATTTTTGTGCAGTTTTTCTCAAGTACCTTTCTAATCCAAGTAGTTTATAGAAAGTTTAGAACTTTAAAAATTCATTCCATAGTTCTCTATTTATAGATTTCCAAAGTTAGCACAATCTGTCTGAATTCAGATGTCATAATTTGAGTGAAACTATAATTAATACAAATTTTTTCCTCAAGATTTGAACTAGTATTTCTTCAGGTAAATATATATATGTATATATAAAAATATATATAATGTATATTTATATATGTAGATGCATATTGTATATATAAAAACATACATATATATGTGCACATATACACAATAATACCATATGTGTGTATGTACATATAATTCTTTTTTTGTTTCACATGCCTCCATTTCCTGATTCTGGCAGAGCAAGGAAAGTACAACTGCCAAAATACCATGAGAAAGACTGTTCTTGGAGATGACTGGCCAGCCAGTAGCAGGAAGTACCAGAAATCTCATGAGAGAGTCTGGTTACAGCCACATTTTTTCAGACTTTAAAGGCTTGGATAGTTCAGATAAGGGCTGACCAGTATTCAGGCTTTAAGGTATTTATCACACCACGTTGTCAAACTTTTTAATGTAAATTCAATACAGTATGCTCTACCCTAATCACCTCCAAAATCTGAAATGTTCTCAAATTGAGCCGAGTTGGCATGTTCCCAGCTCTAGAAAAGCGAACTTCATCAATCTGGTGAGAGATTCAAGTCAAGTCAAATCAACTGCCTTTTATTAAATGATTACTCTGTGCCAGATACTGTGCTAAGTACTTAGCATGTGGATTTTGTGTTCTTCAGTGACATCAAAATGAGAACAAATATAACAGTTTATCATTTTGTGTTTTCCAGTTACTTCAAGATGAGAATTCATAGAACAGAAATTTTAGAATTCCATAATTATAAAGGCAGAAGGGTCAGTAGAGGTCATGGAGTCCAACTCCCTCCTTTTATTCAGAAAAGGAAAGAGAAAGAGGTCCAGAGGTGGTAAGTGATTTGGCAATGATCAAATTAGGTGCATGAGGTTTAGCATTTAAGTCTCCTTATACCTACTTCAGTGGTTTTGTCACTACTGCCTCCATACTAACACTCAAATACCTTTCCAAGTAGATAGAATGACAAACTCTAGCAAAGGCAAAACATCAGAAAGGTAGCTTTTTCTTTCTGAAATGGTATGTTTTGCCCTTTTTGTTTCTCTCAATCCTTCTAGGTTCAGAGTATAACTACAATCTAAAATCTGTTCTCATATCTAGCAGGCTTGCCAGTTGATTGTCCGTAGTTTTTCCAGAGAATTCTATCTTTTCCAGTGGAAATTTTTCACTCACTCATTATTTTTTCTTCTTTGACCACAGGATGGCAGTCCAAGATTTTATCTTCCACTCTAAGTGGGTACCATGCGTCTAGTGAGAATAGTTAGCTGTGTGCGTGTGTTAGTGTAATTTCATTGAAAATTAGAAACAGTAATGCTTTTTCCAACTTGAAAACAAAAGTCTGAGCTTTGCCTTGTGAATTAGGCCCCTTTTCACCATTTCATATTAGAGCACAAAGGCTGATGCTTACACCTCAGGTTTTATTAGAGATTATATCTTCAAATATAGGAAACCCATCAAAGTCTGGCCAGTATATACATCTATATATTTATCATCCTGTAATTTTGATTTATAAGTGCTTTGTCTCAAGAGACTTGTGTTTTGATGGGATATCCTGTGAAGCAAGTGATCATGGATTGGTAACTGTGATCTGGTTGGGTTTTTTTAGATCACCAAAAGTACACAACAGCATGATAAGCTCTAAATAAAGTAGTGAAGCTTGTCTTTGAGGTACTTCTAATAATTACTAGCATTTTTAGAGTTCTTTGAGTTTTACAAAACACTTATGTTAATGAATTCGCTCCTCAAATGACCCTAGGAGGTGGGTGTTGTTATTATTCTTATTTTATGTGTGAGGAAACTGTGACAGGGAGAGGTTAAGTGACTCGCTCAGAGTCACACAGCTAGTGTTGTAAGGTGAGATTTAAACTCAGGCCAAAATATTGTGCTTTATTTACAATGCTACCTAAATACCTACCCACTCCTATTTTGCTGCTTTCTTTGGCTTAACCAAGCTGCTCAGACCTTGAATTGCTATACTCCTCCAGGGTACTGCCCTGAATGCCCTTCTTCTTTGTTCCACCACCTTAGTGAAACTTATCTTTTCTTTCTATCATCCCCTTAGGACCAACATCCCTGCACCTCTCAAGGCCACAAACGTTACTTCCATCAATTCAATTCAGCCAACATGAATGAAGCTCCATGTAGTTGCCAGATGTGATGATGTAAGAGCTGCTCCAGCCAACTCCGTATTTTCCCTGAGGCTTTTGGTCCTTTCCCAGCACCCAATACTATAATTCTATTAGAATGAAAGAGCCATCAAAATAGAAAGATCCTTTGGATGAGGAGTCAGAAGCCCCAAGTTCCATTCTGGGCTCTACTACTAGCTGTATGACTTAAAGTAAGTCATTTAATCTCATCATGGTTTCAGGGTAAAATGGGGGAGGATAAAAATTTTCACAAAAATGCCAACTATGATATGAAGAAAAATCTTAACTTTGGAGGGCTGACAGTGAAGAGAGGTGGTAGACTCTAGATGCAGAATGAAGCAGCATTGTCAGAAATGACCTATTTTTGTTTATTTTTCTTAGCTATATTTCTTTATTACTAGGGAGGATTCTATGAGGAATTCTATTCCTCATTGGGAAGTGGCATTGATGTAATAAAAAATATAAATCAAATATTTAATTAACTTAAAAAATAAAAAAAATTAAAGTAGAAGAGAAGGGAAGGGTTAAATTAGTTAAGGACATTCCATCTCTAATATTCCATTAAATAAAAATGCAAACACTGTCCATCTGAAGTTCCTCTTCTATTCATTACTTACTCAGTGAAATCCCCTGGATTCCTAATAGACTAAGGTTCAGGAATCTGGGGTTCATTTGTGAATGATAGTGACTCATTCATTGACTCCTTGGGTGAGTCAGGCACCTCACTTCTTCAGTTTCTCTATTTTGTAAAGTGGGGATGGTAACCCCTATTCTCTGCATTATCAAGTTCATTGCTGATGTCACTTTAGGAACACTGAAATGTTTTCTGTAGTTCTTTGAATTTTGACAAAAAGGGACATTTAATTCCAAAGTATATTTATTTATAAATAACTTCTCTGATTTCAGTGCAGAAAGCAAGAGAATTCTATATTCTTTTTGGGTTGTCAAGTTAATTTATTGGAATGGAGTTATTATTTATTGGTATTAGCAGAATAGTAATACTGATGCTTTCTTATATTTGGAAAGCACTTGCATTTTAAAAATTTCTTACAAACATAATGATCATCATAAAAACATAAAAACAACCATTTTGATATACAAAGAATAAAAAGAGGGTTATATGTGAAACCAAAAAAGTCAAATTACACACAAGAGTGTACAAGTATATATATTTAACAAGGTAGTTACAAAATTGTTGTGTACTCACTGAACTTTTTTCTTCTGTGCATTTTCAAAATATTTTGTTGATGCTCTTTTCTTTCTTTAAAAAAATTACATCTCTACCACTACTAATTAACTCACCCTGTCCCCCAAACAAAACCTTATAGCAAATATCATCAAGCAAACCAAATTAGTGTATTGGCCATAACTGAAAATGCACTTACATTTTTCTAAACACTTGCCCACAGTGTCCCATAGAGGATATGAGGAACGTAGCTTTGGAGTGCCATTTCCTGAGGCTTTCTCTGATCAACAGCCCTTAGTTGTTCTAAGTACAATGGAGACGTTTCTAGCATCTGTGTGGTAGTACTACTTTACTTTTGCTACTTTCAGGAGCTCATTGCTAAAGAATAACTGTTCGGAACCATATGCAGAAACTACCCCTTCTTCCCTCACTGCCACAATGATCTGCTTTGAAAATATTTCCAAGTTCCTTCAGTTGACCTGTGTTAAAAATGGTTTTCCCACAATCTCTTTTTACCTGTAGCTTTCTGTGTTAAAGACATCTTCTTTTTGATTTCCTTTGATTGCTGTATTGGCTTTCCCTGAACAAGTGGAATGTATAGCCATTTCTCTGCAACTCATTATTATTTAAGATGTGTTCAGTTCCAACAATGTGCTTTTCATCAGCTTTTCAAAGGGCCTGGTGCATTTAAAACCTTCCATTAACTCTCCTTATCCAATGTAGCAGCATATTAATTTAGTTCTTAGGAAACTGAGGAAATTTCCTCTTGAGCCACTTGATACCTGTGAACTCAAACTCTTCATATGAAAAAGTAATTATCTTGGAAGCCATGAATTCAGCTGATAGCATTTCAAACTCCAATTAGTCCTTACCACAGGTTTTTTGCTTTAAGGAATCATCATTATTATTATAATAATATCAGCCATTTGGTGAAAACAAGTATAATATTACTAATATGAATATATCTATTAAAAAAACATTAAAAAGAGGTAGCCAGGTAGTACAGTGAATAGAGCACCAGGCCTAGAGTCAGAGGGACTTGGGTTCAAAACTGATCTCAGACACTTCCAACTGTGTGATCCTAGGGCAAGTCCCTTAATCCCAATTGCCTAACCCTAGCCACTTTCCTATCTTAGAAATGACACGAAGATGGAAGGCAAAAAGGTTTTTAAAAAATTAAAAAACCATTAAAGAATTATTTGCCCTCTTAGATCTTTTCCAAAGATAGTGTTGGAATTCCATTAATATCAACTTTTATTTCTTTTCCTTGCTGTGATTTCCAGTCTACATAGTCCCATTTTAGTGGCTCGAAGAATTGGTAAAATAGCCTTGTCACTTATCCCAAAGAGAAGGATGATAAAAGCCACCTACTGTTTTGGGGTTTTGTGTAGGCTTACTTATTTTGCAAACTGCATTTGAGAATGCCAAAGTATAGAAACATGCCATGTGCTATGATGATTAATACATACTATTTGTTGATGATGACTGTGTCTTGTAATTATTATAATTATGATGATGTCTCAGATGCCTAGCACAATTCTGTATACTAGTGGGAGCTCAATAAATATTTGTTAAATGAATGAATGGGCGCTTGGCATTGTTTTCCAAAATCACTTTTTGGCAACTTGGCAGCCAAAGCAATGACAAGGTTCATGTTTTCCAAGATAATGAAGCAGTTTCAAATGGATTTATTGAGAGAGATGGCTTGGTAAAATGGAGACACTGTTGCCATTGGAATTAAGAGGCTGAGGTTCAAGTATCACCTCTGGCATTTACTAGCTATATGATCCTGGGCAGCAAGGTGACTCATTTGAGCTTGAGTCACCTTGGAACTGAACCTCAAGTCAGGAAGAGATGAAGTCAAACCCTATCAGGGATATGTTGTATAAATCTCGACAAGTCACTTAACCTCTCTGACCTTCATGTCCTCATCTGTAAAATGAGGAAATTGAACTCAGAGGCATTTAAGGCCCCTCCCAGCTTCAATATGGCATATCCTATGGCATAACCTCTTGATACCCCAGATTAAGAATCTCTGTTTTAAGATGATAAGTTGCTGAACAAGTTCTGTTTTCAATTGGGAAAGGGCATCCTTCATTGGAAGCTCCAAATAAGATGAAATCACAAGTCTGGTTAAAAAAAAAAAAGACCTACATGACCTTCTTTAAAAACTCTTCATGTAATTCCAATTCTTTGATGGTCACTAGAAAGAACAATGGGCCTGGAATCAGGAAGCCCTGCATTTCAATTTGGCTTCAGATACAAACTATATGACCCTGGGCTAATGACTTCACCTTTATTTTCCTCAGTTACCTCATTTGTAAAATGGGGATAGTAATAGCACTGACCTCTCAGCATTCTTGTGAGGATAGAATTAGATGATTGCAAAATGCCTAATATAGTGCCTGGCACATATTATTTTATATTAATGTTATTTCTTATTATTGTTATCATCATCAAAGCATCATTTCCCCCAAACCTTCATTTATTCTGCACACATTTATTCTGCATCCTAATGGGTCCTCCTTGCCCTTTTCTTTGTGGCAGGCTCTAAAGTCCTTGTCACATGTGTTTGCTGTGTGATTCCAGATAGATGCAGACCTTTAGCTTTTTTTGGGGGGGGCTTTTACTTTCTGTCTTGGAAAAGTATCAGTTCCAAGGCAGAAGAGTGGTAAGGGCTAGTCAATGAAGCTTAAGGGACTTGCCCAGGCTCATACAGCTAGGAAGTGTGTGATGTCATATTTGAACCCAGTATCTCTATCTCCAGGTCTGCTCTTTGTCTATTGATCCACCTAGTTGTCCAGCTGTTAATTTTTTAAGGGACTCTGTCCTTTGTATCTTCTTATAATTCATAAGAGAGTTGTAACAGTGTTTCTCTGATCCCTTCTTTCTGAAGGCCAGATTATTAATTTTTCAACCTCCTCCAAGGTTCTCTGGTACCCTCAGGGTGGGGTGGGGTGGGGGTGTTCATTTGTTAAGTGAATGTACGAGTGCTTGGCATTATTGTCCAAAATCTGGCCTCTAGTCTCTAGGGGGTAGTCTCTAGTCTCTTGCCAATGACTCAAAACTCTACCAATTATGTTCCTGCTCCTCAGTTTTAGGGGTCCAAATACTTCACTTTTTAAAAAATCACTTAACAGTCAGATCAACTTTTATGAAGTCAGGACAATAAGCATATACAAAGTGTCAGGTATTGTGCTAAGCATAAATATACTTATAAGCAGAAAGAGAGGTAGTCCTGCCCTTAAAGTTCTTACATTCGTAATGGGAAGAAACAATCTGCAAGCTGAAATGATGGGTTGAAGGCATGCTTGAGAAAGTTCAGAGTCAAGAGGAATGAAGACATGGCTGGCTTGGGTGCTCTCCTAAAATGGAGGTTCTAAGAGGAATCAGAGAACTAGGGGAGTAGTTACTGGGGTGAAATGTATTTCTAGTATGAGAAGTTCAAGGGTGGAGTGAGATTTCAGGATGAGCAGTCTTCTGTGGCACAGCAGAGAAAGCCCAGAAAAGTCAGGAGTGGGACTTGGTGAAAAATGAAGAAATATTTAACTTTAAAGGTATAGTCAGAAAAAACACAAACATTTCTTCCTAATACCTCAGGGACATAATTTTCTCTCCCCCACTTCACCTCACCAGTCTCTGAGGTTTAGGTGCCCAGTTGAGTTGAGTTGAGTTTCTATATAACATTAGTCCCACCAACTTGCAAGTCCCAAACCAGCCCTGGGGCTTGCCTTCTATGACCCTGGCTACTCAACATCTTCCCTGCTGGACTGGTTACAACATCTAGCCTGGAGTTTCAGGCTCCAAGATCCCTGTAGCTTAAGCTTCTAGATCCAGGACTCTATTTACTACACCTAGAATAGAGAAGGACAAACAAAATAGGACAAATCCCCCAAACCTATATCTAGGGGGCACCTGGCCCAGGTCAAAGGAAGGTGGCCCTTAGGACTGCCCTCTACTTATGGTATGGTTTGTCCATGAAGAATTTGTTATGAGCAAATGAGACCTTCTCTTCAGAAAACTGTTAGAAAGAGAGACTCTGTGTTTCAGGCCAGCAGATTTAAAGATGCACATAATTCTGTCTACATAGTCAACAGAAAGAAAATACTCCTGTGACAAGCCACCTAGCAGATGTCTGCATTTTAGGTGGTGTGGGTATGTACCGCATACTGGTTACATAGTCCTTGCTGTACCCCTTGTGGTGACTGTGAACTTTGTGAAAATTAACTTTTATGTTTCTGGACTTTTAACTCTGGAGCATTATTATCACATTCCTTTTGGCAAAATTCATATGTGGCCTCCTAATGCCACACACTTGCTCCTGTATCCCTAACTCTTCATTTCTTTAGGGGATAGCAGTGTGGTTATTTAATTATGGAGGATCTTTTGCTTCTGATAGGATAAAAAGCCAGCAAATTAAATTACTTTCCTGGTCTTGGAATATACTGGCTTTATTCACTCCTATCAATGTCTGGTGGCCATCCTATCATGATGCATTGGTTTAAGGCAGCTTCTTTGGACCCCTTTGTCATTTGAAACCTATGGACCCCATTCTTAGAATAATATTTGTATTTATATTATTTTTAATTTTTAATTCAGAATAATATTTTTAAACAATTGAAGGAAATGATCAATTTCTATAGGAGGTTAGTGAATATAGAAACATAATTTTCCTTCTCATTCAATTTCGTGGATCCCCTGAAATCCATTTCTGGTCCTTTTGAAAATCTGTGGGTCCTAGGTTAAAAGAACCTCTTATTTGGGAGACCTCACTAAGTTTGCTTATTTTAAATGCTATTTGGGGTCAAAAACTCTTGGCGTTGGCTAACCAAAAGATGAAGATTTTTACCTAAGTCTTCTTTTGGAGTGGTCAAGTGAGGAAGGTCTCCTAATTCGAGAAAGGGTAGAGTCAGCAAAACCTTGTGTCAGGAAAGCCTCCAAAGAGGAAGTGGCTGCACATGCTTCCTGCCCCTGCCCCCCACTCCATACAATGTAAAACCATCCAGAGGCCACCTTAAGGTTACAGTGGTAGTTACACTAGTTCCTCTCTGAGTTTATCTTCAACAGTTAGGTCAGCAGGGCACCTCAGGTGGTAATGAGTAAAAGAAGTCAGCCAGCCTGGCTACTTCCTGGAAAACTGGGTAGACCAAGGAACAGGCAGGATGGAGCCAGTCTACTGGGAAGGGGCACAAGCCCCTGACTTTTGGTGGTATTCATTTGTTAAACAAATAGTTCTCTTTTTATTTGGGGGGGGGCGGTGTTCAGAAGGAGGGGCCACACACTGAGGTCTCAGTACATAAAACAAACATTTGTGGAGCCTGAACCAGCAAAAGCCGTTATTGGCACAATAACGGGGTAATAAAGAGATAAGATCCTTGCATTCCAATTAAAAGGAAAATAAATAGCAACACCATCAGCTGGTGTCACTGGAGGATCTGAGCAAGGCAGAAGATTTCTTTCCGGCAGGAGACAGATAACACCTTTCCTCCCTCTGTTTCCCCAAGTAACAACATACAGAGCTTCACTGTGGCGAATAAAAGGCAGCGAGGCAGCAGAAGAATTTTTTTGTCACAGATTAGAAGAATTTCCCATTTATCGCAGGAAACCCAAGAAAGATTGGACTAACCCATCACCAGAGAGGAGGGAAAACAAGCTATTAAGAGATTAGCATCAGGGAAAGCGTCAGGCCCAGATGGCTTTTCTGATGGAGCTGTGTAAGAAATTAGTGGAGCAGCTGGCAGCCCCACCATTAGAAGAGGCCTATCACCATATACAGTGCAGCCCCCGTTGCTGCTTCCATGGCAAGGCTAGCTCAGATGACAAGCAAACCTGGAAGTTGTGGGGTGGGGTGGCAGAGGAGGGGGTGGTAGAGCATCAACTTCACTTCCTAGTCTGCTGCTAAACATATTAAAACAATGATAATCGGCCTGTCTTCTTAATGACCTCCTGAGCGTTAAATTTTCATATACCCAGAAGCCTCTTCCTTCCAAGTGATAGGAGAGAAGCACGAAAGCAAAAATTTAAATTAAGTTGCCATCATCAACTGTTCCACATAGCGTGGGTAGGGTGGGAGGCTCTGGCCGGACTAATTAAGTAACCTACTTTATTAAGTGGTGAGTGGGGATCTGAAAAATGAAAAAGAAAAAGCATAATGTCATGCAGTTCAACTCCGGGCAAAGGAACATAGAACCAACAGGATGAGAGATGAAAGGGCCCTAACATGGCTTCCTGTCCAGCTCATAAGGCAGGCAAAAATAGTTCCCAGTGAATGCTGCCGAGTTTGACCAGTCTCAGTTTAAATGGCTCTCCAAGGAGAGTTTTAATCTTTTTTGTCCTGCTTAAGGTCAAGTCTTCTAAAATCTAATTGTTTTTCTTGACCTGTGACAGGTAGCCTTCATTGAGAATTAAATGAAAATTACTTTTGTTTCATATCTAAATTATTAGCCTCTATATTTTCCATTAATTGTCTCTCTTCCCTATGAGGAAGCTACTTCTCCTTACTGCAAAGTTCAAGGAAATGCTCAGGATGAGTTCCATCACCCTTATAGATGGTAGCTTCTTCACCTTAGTAGATTATCTTTGTGAACTTTTATACTACTGGGAAAAAATTAAATACTTTATGGCTAATATTCTGGTGCTAAGCCTCTCTAAAATAAACTAGACCAGATTGCAACCATACATTTTGCTCTCAGGTCTATAAACCAAAGTTTTCTGTCTAGATAGGATTTACCATAGGTTGTATTCCCCTGGCATAATCTTAGAAGATTCAGGATCACCTCCTGATCATGATGGGCCATGGGAATAGAACATCAGGACTTAATGTTTTAAAAACACAGTCAACCAGGTTATCCTATTGCTTTTATTTATTGTTTACTTATTTAGGGGGAGGACGGCCCCCTTTCTAGAATGATGCTCTGGAGAGGAAGATTTCGGTGGGGATAAAAAAATTAACCCTTAAATGAATACATGTGACCAGTAAACTTAGAATTAGAAGAACTGGATTTCAGTGCGGGGCTATCAACTTTCAGCAAGTTATTCTTTTTGGAGCTTCAGTTTCCTCATTAGCAACATGAGGATATTGTTTATATTATCTGCTTACATGAGTTCTTGTGAGAATAGTGCTACATAAATGTGAGCTATTATTATGTTACTAACAATTATTGGTAGGTTTTTCTCTTATCCACTTTATTTGTGTCATAGATGCATAGATGTCATTAGGGTATAGGAAATGAGGCGGTATACTCTACTGCTGACATCTGGGCAGTGATGACTTAGGGAGGCAATCTATGGGAGAGAAAGTGGTGGTGATAGGGAGTCTTCTTCAAAGAAATGGAGGAAGAGGGGAATGGCTGAACAAGTTGTGATATATGATTGTAAAGGAATATTATTGTGCCGCAAGAAATGATAACAAGATGATTGCACACAAAAAAGACAACTTGAAAAGACTTGGATGAAGTGATGCATAGTGAAGTGAGCAGAACCAGGAGAACATTGTACACAGTCACAACAATAATGTATGATGATCAACTGTGAATGACTATTATCAACAAGGAAAGATCCAGAAAAACTCCAGGGGACTCATGAGGAAAAAGGCTATCCACCACTATAGAAGGAACTGGTGGAATCTGAATGCAGATTTAAACATACCATGCTTCACTTTATTTCCTCTTGAATTTTTCTCTAGTGTAAACGATATGTTATCTTTCACAACATGATGAACATGGAAATGTGTACTATATGATAATACAGTTACACACTATAGTAACTGCCCCTTTGGGGAAGGAGGGGTGGGAGGAAAAGAGAGACCATGGATTGCAAAATGTCAGAAAACAATGATTAAAAATTATATTGACATGTAATATGGAAAAATTTAAAAAAAAAGAAAATGAAGGAAGAAAGGATGGACGGAAGAAAGGGAAGAAAGAGAAAAGAGAGGAAAAACTTGAAGCTCTTACATACACCATAGCTCTATAAACATCCAAGATAAGGTTTTACTGCCGCCTCCCTTCACTTACACACATACTGTAGGCTCTTTACACTGTCCTTTTGTCATCTCTTTCCTGAACTTTAAGACTGTCCTTTGATATTTCTAGTAACCCTAGAAATTTATTCAAATGTTGAGAGGGAGGATGTAAATTGTATGATTTGCCCAGTTGGCTCCAACTAGGAGAGGTCCAAATTTATTTGTATCTTTTTATTAGTGGCAATGAGTTCAATGGCCCTTCAGTTCACCACCAACAGTCTTCTCATCTTGGTGTTTCTTAATATCTATGTGAAAGAACTTTGAGAAATATTAAAAGTTCTATTCAAATTATTGTTGCTTTTGTTCTACAACCCCTAGAATGATGCTTAATAAATATTTGTTTCATGAGTGATTAATATAAAGCACTTTTAAGTTTTTGAGGGTAGAGAATGTGCCTTACTCCTTTTTAACTCCCTTCCCCATAATACTTAGTGTAGAAGGCCTTCCTTATACATAGTAGGTGATCAATACATATTTGTTGATTGACTTATTGATCTTTTGCAATTTTTTCTTTTTTTCTGAAATCTTTACACATTTTAAATGTCTTTCTGATACATGAGCATCCAGATTATTTGGATGGTTTATTTCATGTTTGTTTCATCCTACTGTTCCAAAGGGAAGGAGAAAAAAGAAAAAAAGAAATGCTCCAACCTTAATTGTACTGTTTTTTTTTTTTCTGTCACAATCAGTTTTATGTTCTCCCTATCCAATGCTACATGATTTGCTAAAGATTTTTTTTAATGACCTGAAAGAGTTAATGTATTAATTAGGAATGAGGAGTTAACTTAGCTTTTGGGGAGATAAGAGCATATCATAAATTAATAATTTAATATCGTATCCCTAATTAATCAAAGGCTACTTTGAACATTTCTGTTTGTTTCAAACCCTCCCACTACCGAATGCAGGTAAAATCCAATTTTAACAGACTTGATGGGACATTGAAATTGCTACTTTGTATTTAAATCTCATTAAACTAAAAACTTTGTATCAAAGCTACCAAAGCACAATTTGGGGGATTAGTTTGCTAAAATTAAACAAATGTTTAGGGTACAATGTGTTTGCAAACAGCAACAAATTGTGAAGTATTGGGAGGCTGCCTCAATGTTAAAAGAGGGACTCTTTGAATCTTCTAAAACCTGGAAAGGTCAATATTGTTATATCTATCTTTTTTTCTTTCATATAATTATATTTTAAGAAATACTTAAGAAATTTAAGAAATAAGAAAAAGAAAAAACAAGAGGGAGTGGAACCAGCATAGGACTTAGAACTTCAAGACCTGGTTTTGAAACCTGTGCACAGTGCTTCCTAGTACTGTGACTGAAGACCAGTCTCTTTTCTCTTTCTGAGCCTTTCCTCTTCTGCAAAGAAGGACTATTCTAATTGTACTTGTGAGGAAACATTTTGAAGACTTTAAAACACTGAATTTTTGTTGTTTAGTTATTTCAGTCATTATCTGACTCTTCATGACTTCAGTTGGGATTTCCTTGGTAAAGATATTGGAGTTCTTTGCCATTTTCTTCGCCAGTTCATTTTACAGATAAGGAAACTGAGGTAAATGGAGTTAAATGATTTTCCTCACTGTCACATGGGTAGTAAGTGTCTGAGGCCAGATTTGAAGTCAGGAAGATGTGTCCTCCTGATTCCAGGTCTAGCATTCTATCTATTATGCCACCTAGCTGCCCCAAGGCATTGTATACCTGTGAGCTATTATTATATGACTCCTACTATACCTTGAAATACTTTTCAAAATATTGTGGTGCATGTGGAAATGTAGAAGAGGGATTATCTTCAATTTTAAGCATATTCCTTGGAGAATTGGAGGCCTCACAGCAGGATATATATATATATATATATATATATATATATATATATATATATATATATATTAAAACCCTTACCTTCTGTCTTGGAATCAATATTGTATATTAGATCCAAGGCAGAAGAGTGGTAAGGGGTAGGCAATGGAGATCAAATGACTTGCCCAGGGTCTCACAGCTAGGAAGTGTTGGCAGGATATTTTTGATAGACTTCTCGTACTGAGTCTGTATTTCTCTGAAATTTGCAAGAATTGATAAAAGACCACAAAAGTTCTAAATATATAAGTGGAAATTAGATATTTAGTGGAGAAATCAGGAAGAGGTAGCCAAATAGGGCTACTGCTTAGCTCAGGGTGATGAACAAATGAAAACTGTCCATGTGGAGGAGGTAAGAGATAAAGATCTATCTAAGATGGAATAAATGTCAGATATACCAGCAGAGGGAAGAAATAGAACCCTTATACTCTGTCTTAACTCCTTTTTTTTTTTTTCCTAACTGGTTCTCCATTGCTTACTGTTTTGGGTGTCTTTAAGATACATGCAACTTTTAAACTACTTAACTCTTCTGGCCCTACTCATTGGCCCCTCTCACCAGTCCTCCCAACCATTTATCCTACACCATTCATTCACATCGTGTGCTCCACCAGAGCATGGTTGGATCAAATGGAGAACTAGAATTCAACCACAGGCAATAACCTCTGTGCCAGGCTTTCTAACCTTTTTTTTGTGTCATGGACTACTTTGTTAGACTGGCAAAATCTATGAATTCTTTCTCAGAATTATTTTTTAAAAGCCATTAAACAAAATATATAGAATTACAATGTAAATCAATCATATTCAAATACCACTGTCAAAACATTTTTTTTTAAGTCAAGTTCATGAACTTTGGGGTAAGAACAGATGCCCAGTTAGTCAGTGTAACAAACAGTCTTTCAAAAATGTTTGTTATCTGTTCTCCCCCCCCCCCACACACACATTGCTTTTGTTTCCACATACATTTTTCTCTTACTTAGAGAAGTATCCCTTGTATCAAAGAATGAAGGGAGGAGGGAAGCAGTTCAACAAAACTAGTCCTTACTTCAACTGAATCTGACAACATATGTAAATTTCCACACCCATAGTCTACTACCTTCAGCAAGGAAGGGAACAAAGTACATCTTTTCATCTCTTATTCAGGACAAAGTTTTGAAATTCTGTATTATAGTTATATAGAATTCACTCTCTTTCTCTCTTCCTTCTTCCCTTCCTTTCTTCTTTCGTTCCTTCCTCCATTTTCAACGTACATCATCTATATTGTTTTTCTGGTTCACAAATGTAACAAGAGAGAATAAGAGGCTGAGAAAGAGACAGAGACAAATAGAGAGTGACAGAAAGACATAGAAATAGAGATAGAGAGATAGTGTACTTAAGTTGTTTCCAAACCAGTACAACATAACCAAAAAATGAAATGCAAAAAACTGGCTTAATATTTTACAGACTTTTAAGTACAATAAAGACTACTCTAAAGGATAGAATCTTCAGTAAATACATTGAAGGGAAAATGAGTAGTCATCCACAAAGATATCTGCTATTTAGGACTTTTAATTTACTAGATTTCATATTCACAGAAGTGTCTGTTGACCAAAATTGAAGATATCCTTGTTAAACAGAGCTGGAAATTTTAGTGTAAATTAAAATGAGATTTAATTTAAAACTATGTCCTGGACTGTTTTCCTTTACATACATTAGTTTATATTTTCTCAGTGAATTCTCAATTTATCTTCTTTATCTATACTAGTAATTAATTTGCAAAAGATTTACTTTATTTGGCTGTTTCCTGATGTTTGTGATACTTTACAGATTCTTCTGTAGATTTCATTACCATGTTGTTAAGTTTCTATTTTATATCATCATTAGGGTTGTAAAATAAAGAGTAATGCCATTTTTACTTAGTTTCCCACCAAATTAAATATTATAAAGTTCATTAGGCCAGTGAGATCTACTTCCATATTTTGGAAACAACTAAGTATCTTGATTTATAATGATAAAATAAATGTAGAAATAAAAAAAAATACTGCCAGTAGCTTTAGTCTAGTGCAAGAGGAAGTATAGGCATTAATATGCCACTGTCTAAAATTTGTTGGCATCAGTAATGTGTATGTATGTGGGGGTGGGGGTTTGTGTGTCTGTATATAGTGGACAGACTATTGCTATACAGCACAGGTTTGAATTTTTTATAGGAAACTCTTTCTCATAGCTACTTTTACTTTGGATCATTTATTCATACCCCAGCCTTCCTCTCTGGCGATTTCATTGGGTTGGTGCTCAGATTATTTATAACACTATATCTACAAGAGGAGATGAAGGTCCCAAGGGTGGTTTGGAATCAGATTGGTATAGGCTTTATCCAACACATTTATTCATTGTTAATAGTTGCTTGTTGAACCCTTGTCAGAGGCAGGAAGTTTTTCTAGTGTTACTCTTTCTAATACTTGTTTTTTTATGAACTCTCTTTGCCTCCCATTTTCTCTTACTTGCAGCCCTAAACCACTGAAGCATCTGAAATTAAATTCTGGACCCTTTATTTGGTTTGCATTCTTTTTTTGTGATGTGAATGATAGGATAAACTGGAATTTAGAGATGACTGCTACTTACTTACAAATGAGCATAAAAAGTAGGAAAAATGTTTCTGGCCACCTAAAGTATCTCAAATAGGAAATTATTAATACCTGTCAATCTCATCTTTATGGAGTACAAGGTATTGCATGATGACTTGAGATATTCTCAGTTCTCACTATGCTATATTCCATTTCCCAAGATGGTATGATAAGAAAGGAAACTCAGCATGAATGATTAAAGGCTTGGACCTCTGATTTATGAGAAAGTTAAAAAAATTAAATATGTATGGCTTGACTATCCTAAGAGAGAGAGGTCATGTAGTAATCATTGCAAAACAAATATACAAGGAGTGTTGATAACAAGGATGCAGGGAACTTATTTACCAGAGAACAAGATGGGGTAAGTAGGAGTAATGGAATGGAATCAACAAAAGGAAAAATTAGGCTTATTTGATCAGGAAAAACATCCTGACTGTGAGACCGATTAGACAGAGAAGTAATTTCCCAGGAGGACTGCAGAAATACAATTACTTGATACATTTATGACCAGACTGGCCAAAGCCCTAGTAGTTATTTTGTGAAGAACCATCCTAAACTGGCAGGAATGCATGAGATAACCCAATAGGTCTTCCCCATATTCAATTTTCATGAGGCTTTTAAGGGCTTGGTCAATCTCTCAACATTAAGTGTACTAATTAGCACTTCATCTGCTTCACTGGCAAACAGGATGAATGCCAGTTGTGGGTAGAAGTTAGCATAGTATGCGAAACTAAGGTACTGTTTAACATTTTAAGTGGATTGCTGATATGAGCCTGAACATCCGTAATCAGCATTCCCTAGGCACATGAAAATGGGCATCTGCTACAAGAATTAACACCTCTTCTGATTTTCTCCTTAAACCAAACAGCAGCATCCCTTTTCTCTCAGCAGCAAAGTAAAGAAGGCTTTGGAGATAGCTTTGGGGACAGCACAGAAATGTTATGATTTATAGCAGAGGCTTTCTTCTGACATAAGCACTGAACTTGGAATCATGGGACCTGAGCTTTACTCCTTCATCTACCTGTGGTGTGACTTTATGCAAGTCATTTAAATTCTTATGACCTCAGTTTCCTCATTGATAAAAGGTAGGGGATTGGACTGGATTGGACTAGATTCTTTCCAATTCTATCATCCTGTGTATAGCTCAGGAATTTTTAGCCATCTTTTGCTTCTCTAGCCTAGCAGACCATCAATATCTGGTGCATCATCCTTTCCCCCGACAGCCCCCCACACCTCACCTCCACCACAAAAGTAGCCACCAAATTCCCTTTTGAAGCACTCAAGTTTACAACAGTTTTTTAAATTTATTTTTTTATTTAAACCCTTACCTTCCATCTTGGAGCCAATTGACTCCAAGGCAGAAGATTGGTAAGGGCTAGGCAATGAGGGTCAAGTGACTTGCCCAGGGTCACACAGCTGGGAAGTGTCTGAGGTCAGATTTGAACCTAGGACCTCCCATCTCTAGGCCTGGCTCTCAATCCACTGAGCTACTCAGCTGCCCCCTACAATAGTTTTATTAATGAATAAGTAGATAGAGAAAGGACTTATTACTATATCTTTAGAGAAATGGTCTCTGAACTGGGGGTTCTGTACACTATGTATAACACTAGGGAGATAACCAATTGGAAGGGCAGGAGATGAATTACATTCTGTCCTTCCCATTATAGGCAAATGTGGCCAGGGCTTGCCTCCAAAACAATCCTACAATATCCCATCACTCATCATCATTTAATACTTTCCTACTCTATTCCTTTCCAGTGCTGGTCTTCCATGGTTGCTCAGGTTCTTAACATCTTCCATTCTTCTCTAGCTATTAGCCCCTGAAGGTAGCTAGAAACCATCTATGACCCAGGTACCTATACCAACAACTAAGTAGGCAAAAGTTTTCACACTGCCCCTTCTCCCATCCAATGGACCCACACCCTAGTCTTCAGATTGCCTTATGGCTATGGCAGCCTCTGCTCTGTGGAAGTGGCTAGGGGATAAGCATTCTGAACCTCCCTCCCCTCTGGTTTTCTTTGAGGATACAAAGAAAGACAAAAGGCAATCTCTGCTTCAAGGAGCTCATAATCTAATAGGAGAGATGACGTACAAACAACTATGTATATGCACATATGCACATGTAGATGTGTATCTACACATATGTATATATACATGGATATACCTAACATACATACATAGGTAACATTACATATATGTGGCAAATGAGAGATTATTAATAGAGGGAAAACACTAGCTTTAATGACAGTTGGGAAGACTTTCTTGAAGAAGGTGAGACTTTAGCTAAGGCTTGAAGGAATCCAGGGAAATTATAAGGTGAAGATAAAGAGGGAGAACATTCTAGGTATGGGGGATATTTAATGAAAATTCTCAGTGTCCAGAGATGGAAAGTCTTGTTTAAGGAACAGAAAAGAAGCTAGTGTTATCAGATCAAAGATTACATGGGGGTTGTGAGGAAGGTATGTGTGATGGTGGTGACTTTAAGGTATAGAAAGACTAGCTGGTTTAGTGGATAGAGAGCCAGACCTGGAAGGAGATGGGAGTACCTGGGTTCAAATGTGACCCCCAAAGCATCCTAGCTGGGCAACCTTGGGCAAGCCACTTAACCCCAGTTGCCTGGTCCTTAGAGCTAATATTTAGTATCAATTTTAAGACAGAAGGTAAAGATTTTTAAAAAGAAGACTGGAAAGGTAGAATTGGTTGGTTGCTGTCCTTCATATTTAAGAAGACCAAAATGGCATCATTATTTTGGGGTCAATGTGCATTGTGTTCAATTGTGACTGAAGAGCAAAGGAGAGTTTTATGTGCCAAATTTTTTTATATGCCAAATAAAGGATTTTATGTTTGATCCTGGAGGGAAAAGAGGCAAAAAAAATAGGCAAAGACTTGTGCTTTAGGAACACTAATTTGACAGATGAATGGAAGATGGCCTGGAGTGGGAGAGACTGGAGAATAGGCTATTTCAATAATCTAAGCATGAAGTGAAGAGGTCTGTACAAAGGTGGTGACAGTGTCAGAGGAGAGAAGGGGACATATGTGAGAAATATTACAAAGGTGGGAAACAGGATTTGGCTCCCATTTTGATTAGGGGGTGTGAGAGAGTGAGGAATTGAGGATGACAGATGGTGAGCCTCCATGACTGATAGAATAGTATCCTTGACAGTAATAAGGAAGTTAGGAAGAGAAGAGGATTTTTGTAGGTAGTGAGGAGATAAATGAATTCTATTTTGGACACATTGAGTTTAAGATGTTATGAATCTTCAAGTATGAGGTATTCAGTAGGCCATTGGTGATATGGTGGGGGAACTAGAGGTCAGGAGAAGAGTTAGAAATGGACAAATAAATCTGAGAATCATCTCCATAGAAATGAGAGTTGAATTAATGGGAAATAGTGAAATTGTATAGACAGAAAAGTGAAGAGGGCCCAAAATGAACCTTTGGGGCACTCATGTTTATTGAGTATGGCCTAGATGAAGATACAACAAAACAAACTGAGGAGTGGGTAGACAGGTAGGAGGAGAACAAAGAGAGAATTTTTTTTAATCTAGAGAGAAGAGAATACCAAGGAGAAGAGGGTGAATGTCAGTGGTATCAAAAGTTGCAGAGGGGTCAAGAAGGATGACGATTGAGAAAAGGTCTTTGGATTTGGCAATTAAGAGACCATCAGTAACCTTGGAGAACACCATTTCAATTGATGAGGTCAGAACCTAGATAATATAGTTAAAGAGGATGAAAGGAAATGAAATGTTGATAGTCCTTTCAAGGAGATTAGCCCCAAAAGAGAGGAGATATGAGATGACAGCTAGCAAGGATGGATAGATTAAGCAAGGGCTTGAGGAGGGGAGACATATGGGTGGGCATTTTTGTAAGCAATAGGGAAGGGAGGAGTGGCCACATTTTTTAAACCTTTTTTTCTGTTCTAATAACAATTTTAGGACAGAAGAGGAAGAAAGGCTAGGCAAACATGGTTAAATGACTTACCCATGGTTACATAGCTAGAAAGTGTCTGAGGCCAGATTTGAACTCAGGTCTGTCTGAATCCAGACCTGGTGCTCTATCCACTGTGCCACTTAGCTGCCTGGAGTGGATTCTGATTTAAAGAGCTAATGTGGCAGCTGGGCAAACATATATCCTGACTACTGCAAATCCTATTCTCCTTTCTAGACTTCATGTACTTCCCCTTAGTTATAACTCTCTCCACTAGACTTTGAGGACTGGTAACATTCCAGAACCCTGAAACTGCTTTTTTTCAATGTGTCCAATTTGGTTTCATAACATCTTTCAGTTTGTGATGCAAAATCTGCCCTCAGCCACTACTGTTAGACATTGTTCCTCTTGCATATGGGAACTCCAAACTCCTCGAAGTTTACAAGGTCATTTCCTAGTTAATGGTAAAATGGGGAAGAAAGAAACTTGGTCCCCAAGGACAATTCCCTCAAGATACCCTGATGGCAATGCCTTGCTGTAATATTCAGTGGCTCAGAGGTGGGTTTCATTTTTTCAAGCAATCCAAATACTTTTCTGTGGGCTTCCCTCTGATTTCATCCAGTGAGCCAAGTACTTTACTCTTCCCACATTTATGAAGGCCTTCCTTGCATCCAGTTTACCCCTTTGATTGATTGAATCGATCTACTAATCTGGATCTTCTGTGCTTGATAAGATTTGGAATGGTAGTTTCTACCTTTAATATATGCATTTTTTTCCCAGTGTGGAAGATTCTGATGGCACAACCAGTAGGTACACAGTCTTCCCTGAGTAATTCCAATGCAGACATATTATGTGTTATATAATTAATTATCTAAGAATATTATACATGTATGTTGTTTTGTTTTTGTCTTTGTGTGTTACTCATCCATTCCATTGTATATAACTCTTTATGACTCTGTGGACCCCAGCATGCCAATATTGTACATGGAGTTTTCTTGGTGAAGATACTAGAATGGTTTGCCATTTCCTTCCCTAGTGGATTAAGGCTAACAGAAGTTAAGTGACTTACCCAGAGTCCCACAGCTAGTAAATGTCTGAGGCTGGATTTAAACTCAGGTTTTCAGTGCTCTATTCATCGAGCCTCCTAACTGTCTCCGAGGCAGAGGTTAAATGACTTGTCCAGGGTCATACAACTAGCTAGTGTCTGAGGCTAGATTTGAACTCATGTCTTCCTAACTCCAGGCGTAGCTCTTTATCCATTGAGTCACCAAGCTGCTTCCTTTGTTTTTGCAATGTGGTGCATCAAGCATAGTAGGTACTTATTAATATATACTTGCTGAATTGAATTCCAATTAGACTGACAAGTAGAGGACACAAATTGACATGGTTCTCATAAGATTTCTAGTTGAGGAAGAAGGAAGAGGTAGGAAGAAGAAATAAGGCTACTGTGAAGACACCTTAGATTTTTCCTTAGTGAATTCCCAGATTTCAAGCTATTTACTAAATTCACCTACCCCAGGGGAGAATTATACACATAATAGATGATTCTCAATATCATTTCTAGAACACTTTAAAAATCATGTCCTGTAAACAAAACAATTAGAACAGGACAATCCCAAGGTGTTGGCTGTTTTCCTTTGACGAGGCACCGACACAGAAAGCACTTGCTTTACTCTTCATTAGACATGTCTTCTGCAGTAGACAGTACTGTCAGTGGCATTTGCCAGGTCTCGCCCAACTAACCCCAATTCCCAGCTGAATAGCAACCCCAAAATAACAGATATCAACTGGATGCTCCGTCTATTCAATAACTATAGTGGGGAATAATAGTCATTAGAGCAAATGAGCACTCTTATTGTCTCCTGCAGCTGTGACTCTAGCCCTGGTCTTGGACTGATGGCCTAGGGAAATGAGTTGAATTTTGCTTTTATTGTCTGTGGATGGCAGTTGTTCTGAAAAATACTCCGAGTGTAACTACCTGAAGCTGACTGACCCATCCCTCGAGAAGGATGCTGCATGTTCCCCTCTCCAATACTTTCCCTTTTTGCCAACTGGTTTGTATATATTTCCCCTAAGGAACCACAACATGACATATCCAATTAGAAATAATTTATTTAGAGTGCATGGGATAGTATGAGGTGCATGAAGACTAGGAAGGTGGAAATGGGCCATGTTATGGTCTGGTTCTTGTGCAAACTATTTTGGCATTAACCAGCTGTGTTATAGACTATACCACTGGTAGAGGCCACCTTTTTCTAATAATGTATAATAGCTGGGGCATCTAGGTGACTTAGTGGAGGTTCTGGGTTCAAATCTATCCTCAGACACTTCCTAGCTGTGTGACCCTGGGCAAGTCATTTAACCCCAATTGCCTAGCCCTTACTGCTCTTCTGCCTTAGAACTGATACTTAGTCCATTCTAAGAGAAAAGGTGAGAATTATTTTAATAGTATATAATAACCATTGTTATTATTATATGATGGACTGCTAATAAATTAAGGTAAATTCATATTATGATGTCTATAAAAATAACCAAGATTCTAGCTAAAGCTTTGATTAAATCTTTAACAATGTGGTTTTTTGTACATTTTTCTTCTAACTTAAGCATTTGTCTTCACATTTTATATGTAGGAAAACTTCTAATTAACACTAAAAGTTAATAAAGTTACCACACATTCTTTGAGCTATTTTTAGAAGTCAATATCTGTGCTTCTAGGACAACATGTTGGAATTCTATACCAATTGGGCACTACAAAGAATAATACATCACAGGAGAATCTGTTAGTGGTAAGATGGGGTCTAGGGATCCCCATATTCCAAGACACATCAATGTGACTTTTGCTGTGTCTGAGTTTCAGCTCAGTGTCTTATTTTTTTTTGGTTATTTTTATTTTTTAATATTTATTTTTATGTTTATTATTTCTTAAAAGTGGAGTAGCTTGGAGGCCAGTAGAAACAGTCTGGTTTTGACCATGAATTTCCTGAATGGAATTATTATAATATACAATGATATTATATTAGGTTTTAAGTAGTCATTAATTTGGCATTGCATATAGAGATTTAGTATGTGATATAGAATACTATTTAAAAAATCATTCCTTCATTGAACAAATAGTTATTGAGCACTTTCTACTGTCATAAAGCTCACTGGTATCTGAGTCTCTGGAATTACTAACTTTTAAAAAAGGTAGGGAGGCAGCTAAGTGGCTCAGTGGACTGAGAGCCAGGCCCAAAGATGGGAGGTAATAGGTTCAAATCAGGCCTCAGACACATCCTGGTTATATGATCCTGGGCAAGTCACTTAACCCCCATTGCCTACCCACTCTTCTGCCTTGGAACCAATACATAGTATTGATTTTAAGATGGAAGGTGAGGGTTTTTAAAAAAGGTAGATCACAGATTGCTGGGAGATAGAAAAGAACCTGAACAAATTCTGTCCAGCAAAGTTAATGTATGACTTTCATTCTATACCAATATCTAAGACTTGACCACAATGAACTAAATAACCTCAAAGACCTCCCAAATTAATTTCCTATTAAACCATCATCTTCCCTTTCCTTGAAGGATTAGCAACAAGGTGATAGTTAACAAATTCAAGGGATGTCAACTAAAGTAAGGAAGAGACTTTCTTCCTAAGGGGTTGGCTGCTCTCCTGCCAAATCGAGTCTTAACACAAAAATGTGTAAATGAAGAGATATTTTTTTCTATATCCAAACCCTTTGTAAATTCTAAACTTGGTTGTTTCTACTTTAAACTCTTCACCAAGCCCAGTCCCCAAAGAATTAAGATATGGGATGATTTGTTTCCTAGAGTTTTTATCAACCATAATCTGCATCAAAACTCTCGAGTATGATGAAAAGACTGACAAATAGTATCATATTACTTTTCACTCAATGATAACTTCTTCATATCTTCAAGTAATGATCCTAAGTGTTTTGCTCATGTCAGTCAATCAATAAGCATTATTATGTGAGGCATTTGCTAAGCTCTAGGGATACAAAGAGAGAAAGATAGTTCTTTTTTGTAGGAGAGCTCACAGTCTAATGGAGGAGACCCATGCAAAAAGTCATGTACAAACAAGATATATACAGGATAAACCAGCAATAATTGGCAGAAGGAAGGCATTAAAGGGGATAGGGAAGAGTTTTTTTGAAAAAAGAGGGATAGACAGCAGAGAAATTGGACTACTACCTTTCTGTACATATTTCCCTTCATGCTTTGGAGCTATAGATGATTAAAAAAACCCAAACTCATACTTTCTATTTTAGAATAAATACTAAGTACTCAGTTCTAAGAAAGAAGAATAGTAAGGGCTAGGCAATCCAGGTTAAGTGACTTGCCCAGGGACTCACAACTTAGAAGTGTCTAGGTCACATTTGAACCCAGGACTCCCTGTCTCCAGGCCTAGCTCTCTTTTCACTGAACCACATACTTGACCCTTATAGAGTAAAAAAAAAAAAGAAACAGAGTGAGCTAGGAAAAGAGAGGTAAGAGAGGTAGAAAGGGAAAAGTTATAAAGACAGTTATAAAAAGTGGAGTGGGATTTTTTTCTTTTTCTTTCATTTTTTCCTTTTCATTTTCTTCACTAACCAAATATTGTTCAGAATAAGTATGGAATAATTTTTGAGATTCTTGTTAAGAAAAGGATGGAGATTCAGGATGGCAATTGTTTTGTTAATGGACCAATTGACTGAGTCTCAAGTCTTCCTCATCACAGAACAAATGTGTGTTGAACTGTAATGTCCCACAAGTGAGTCATGAAGATGAGGCTTTCTATGAAGTTGCAGTAATCATTTTTTTATTATTATTGAGAAGCCCCCCATGTAATAAAAGCCACTAGACACTGAACTTTGCATCCACCTGCTTAATTTTGAGATTCTCTAAAAAGCACGAAAGGTACAATGAAATTTACATGACCTTATGGAGTCTTTACCTCCTTGAGACCTTGAGAGAGAAGTTTCCCATCTACAGCATTTGAACTTTTCAGTGTTTTATTGGCTTATCAGTAAACACAACTTTAGTGTTTATTGTCCCTCTGCTTCCTTGAAATTTTCTCCAGTATTCCCTTCTCTTTGACAATTCACTAATAGTTTAATTCCCTTTCCTTTCATTGGATAATCTGTCTTTGGAATAGGTGTAAATCAGCCCCCACTTTACCTGCCTCCCCTACTTTTCTCCTTTTCCAGCATCAGACTGATGAATTCCATGGCTGTTACCTTTAAAACCCAGAAAAGAGAAAGCTAAAAATGTCTCTAGCTCTTATTGGTCTCAGACTTGAATTAAAAAAGGAAATAAATGACATCTGCTTATTTGTACATTACAGAGGGACATCTTAACTGGGTTGTCACTGCATGCAATGCCTAGCAAATAGACTGCCTTCACTAAATCCTTAAGAGTTCAGGTCTTTGCAAAGCTGGATGGATTAATGTTTGGATCCACTGAGTGTGTCAAGTTGTTTACATTTAAAAGTGGTGAAGCAGGCTCTCAATGCCCATGGTGGTCATCTATGCTGCAATCTATCTGTTAGAAGCTCTTTAAACACAGTTGTTCTCTCTGAGACAGATTCCTAACGTGGGTGGAGTACCCTAGTGGTTTCCTGATCACTGTGGTCACAGAACGTGATGCTGTTATACTTAGCACTAAGATGACAGCTCCCTCCTAAAGGAGGGGGGCGACTCCCCAGCGTGGGCATTGATAGGTACCAGCTGTTGAGTCTAAACTTCTGTCCTTGCCAAAGTAAGTATATTGGCCTAGATAATAGTGATCTATACTTTAGGTCCAGTGCTTAGCTTCTTTGATAAGCAACTAAAGAAGGAAAATACTCAGGGAGCAACACACAGAAGGAAGGAAGGAAACAAGCAATTCAGTTCAATTCAATAAACATTTATTAAGGGCCTACTATGAGTCAGGCAGTATGCTAAGTACTTAGGATATATAAAGAGGCAAATTTCTACCTTCTAGGAGCTTACAGTTTAATGGGGGATACAACATGCAAACAAATACATACAAAGCAAGCCACGTACAGGTTAAATAGGAAATCATTAAAAGAAGAAAAGCCCTGGAATTAAGTGGGGTGGTAGAAGCATTCTGTAAAAGGTCAAATTTTTGCCAATATGTAAAGGAAGCCAGGGAGGTTGGTAGTCTGAGCAGAGGAGGGAGAGCATTCCAGGCATGGGAGACAGCCAGAGAAAATGCCTAGAGACAAGAGCACAAATATTATCTGATGTGATCCTCACAACAATTTTGGGAGTAACCTCATTTTAGAGCTGAGAAAAATGAGGCAGATAGAAGTAAAGTGACTTGCTTAGTCACACAGCTAGTAAGTATCTGAGGTTGAATTTGAACCTAGGTCTTCCTAATCCAGACCCAGTGTTCTATCTATTGTACCACTAGCTCCCTCAAAAACAAATAATGATCAATTCCATGTTTCCTAGGTCTTATAGAATACTTTTCTGTCTTAAAGAACTTTTAGTTGTCTGGGAAACATCAGATATTTAAATCAATTGTAAAAAATGAAGCATTCTAGGTGTAGTACCATTCATCAGTTATGGATATAGAGGAATGATTTTGTCTTTGCAAAGTTCAGTTACATATCAGATCTTTTAAGGTGGTCATCCATCTCAAGCTAAGTCATAAAGTAGTGTGGGTAGAACAGAAAGCATGACAGATTCAAAGTCAAACAACCTAGGTTAAGATCCCTTTCCCCCTTCCTTTCTGTCCTGGCTTTCGCCATTCCACATTACTCAGCCTCAGTTTCCTTATCTGTAAGCAGACAAGGCTAGGCTAGATAATTTCAGAGGTCCTTTCCAGTTATAAATCTCTGATCCAGTGAACTAGGATGTGTTGTCATTTCAGACAAGTACAAATATCACAAGTTGTTCCTAGGGCAAGTAGAATAAAGCTGGCTGATGGGTGATGGAAATGAGCCAATCAGAATAGAGCTTTTGCTTCACTTCAGCTCATCATCTGGTAACTTCCTACTTACCCTAATTATTCTTTCAAACTGGTGCTAATCTCTAATGTTGCTGTGCTTCTAGGGGATTATAAATGCTGTCAGTTTCATATGGATTATACTTGGCAATTAAGGGGGTTAATAGTCTAGGTTAATAAAGCATTCCTTCTATACCTTTGTATCTGAAGACTTTTGTCTCCAGCAGCTATGATTGTTCCCAATTGTTAAAATTTTCAGTGAGAATGCTGCTCCATCTTAGAAACTGCAAAGGCTACATACAAATCAGGGTCTGATTTATAATTTTGTCAATTGTCCAGCTTGAAGAAAGTGATAAAGAAAATGTTAGTAATGCAGATTAAACTTAAAAGTACTATATGTAAATATATTGTTTTCTAGAGAGCTGATTGTTAAGTATTAAGCAGCACATCCCTACCTGCCTCAGAGGCTCATTAGATAAGTCATATAACCTTTATGTACCTTCTTTTTCTTATCTGTAATATGATGGGGCTGGGCTCAATAGCCTCATTTCTAAAATCTCTTCCAGTGCTAGATGTTTGAGTTTGTGATTCTATAAGGAAGGGACAGAAACAAATCCTTTCTTTAGTTCTTTACTCCTTTCCATCCCAGAATAGAAAGAACTGAGATATCAGGGTAGATGAAAGAAGTTTTCTGTAATTCATGGGAAGACCTCGATGGCAAAGTGAAAGAGTCCATATAAAGGCCAGTCCTTGATGGTTCTCCCCAGTGGGATGTGAGTTCAAGTTCCTTGAGGCCAGAGACAGTTTTTCCTTTTGTCTCTTCATCCCCAGGACCCCATATAGGCCTTGCATATAATAAATACTTGATCAATTTTTGTTGGATTGAATTAGAGTGGATAGACCTAGTTATAGTTTGTTGTGTTCTTTTAGGAGATCAATTTAAGACAAGGAGATGCTGTTACCTATTGAATGAAGTTAGGGATTCTATATGGTGGAGGAGAAGAGGGGAAGAGTGCACTGCAGGGGCAGCTAGGTAGCCCAAAGGATGGAGTTCCAGGCCTGGAATCAGGGGGCGTAGGTTCTGACTTCAGACACTTCCTAGCTATGTACCCTAGATGAGGCACTTAAACTGGTTTGCCTAGTTCTTGACCTTCTGTCTTACAGTTGTTACTAAGACAGGAGATAAAGAGTTAAAAAAAGTGCATTGTAATCATAGAAGACAGTTCAAGTACCAGATCCCTCCCTTGTCTTTCATGTTTCCCAAAAGTCTACGTACATTTTGGGGGTCCTTAATGAAAATGCCCAAACTCTCCTAAGGAACTTCTAAACACCATCTTTTTGAAAAAAAATTTAAATTAATATTGATATCACAATAAACATCTGGGTGTTTAAAAACATCTGGATTGTTGGAGTTGCACCAATGAAATATTTTCATGACTGAGTTTTTCACCATTCATCTTTGTATTTTGGGGTTGTGTAGGTATAATGAGTGTCTTCCATGTGGAACTTTCAAGGCAAGCTTAAAAGGCTGTGGTATCCTCTGAAATATTGTGTCATCAATTTGGAGATAAAAAGAAAGAAATAATTTATGTGCTGGCTAGTGTCACATACTGAATCTGTTTCAGCACCCTCTGTTCCAAAGAAAACCAAGTGTCATGTTGTCAGTCTCATCGTTATAATTATTAGATGATACTTCCTGCCTTTGTGTTTTTCATCAGAGGAACAGAAAATGGAGATGGAAACCATCAAGCAAGACCAAAAATGCATTCTTTGTGAAGTGCACATTCTTTCTTTAAATTTACGATTTTGATGATATGTTCAACATTTTTTTCATTTTTAAAAATAATGCCCCTTAAAAACATATTTTTCTATTAAGGAAATATTTATTTTTAAAGCTTCTGATTCTTTCCTTAATTCATTCCACCCTTTTACAAATGTACAGGCATTTATTTTTAAGTGTTTATATGCCAATTGCAAGTACTCAGGACCTTTGCACTACATAAATATGAAAGTGACACAAATATCATTCTGGAAAATTAATTATTAGGAAGACTCCAGTCTTGATGAGTAAACAGGAAGGATAGGTCACTGTTGAGTGGTTCACAAGTGAGGTGTCCATTCAGAGACATTTGGGTCTCATGTACACTGCACATGTGAATGTTTCCATAAGAATATGGGAAGAAGAAACTTCCGATTTTTTTTAAATGGGAAGTTTGGATCAATCATAGTTATTTTCAGTTAGGACAAAGCTTATTGTTTCTCCTTTTCCCCAGAAATAGTTTTGGGTTGATGAAACATGATGGTGATATATGTTGTACAGTCAGACTAGGAAAGTCCCTCTTCAGTTCTAAAATATTTTTTTAAAGTCTTACTTTTTTTAAAAAACAAGTATCTCAGCACATAATAAGGATAACAACTTCTCTCTGACATTTGTTAAAAATAAGAGAATGAGATAATAATGTGTTACACCTGATAAATGTAAAAGTTTTAACACATATCAAAGAAAAATAAAGTCTGAGAACTTTGAGATTCCATGGATGAAGGTGATGCAATCAATTTATGAATATTTATTAAGCAGCTACTATGTGCCAACCATTGTGCTAAGTTCTGGGTAAACAAATAAGCAAAAGAAAGCTAGTCCTTGTCCTCAAGAAGTGTGGAGTATAATGGGGGCCAGGAGGGAGGGGTAACAACCCACAAAAGAAAACTGAAAAAAAGGTAGAAAGTGAGGCTGGAAAAGGTCGTCATTGCTTGGACATTGTGGAATCCAGTCCCAGGAGTGAAGCTCTGTGGAAATGAAGAATTACTGATCTGTGAGTCTTCTTTAAATGGAAGCTTTGGAAAGAGTTCTTTGCTCTGCCCTTGAGCCCTCTAATTAATCCGGGAGAGGATACTGAAGGTACTGAAGAGGTGTGAGTACCAAAGCTGATATAACCTCCAAAGATGATGAAGAGATTTCCTGGGAGCATGATGATGAATGGAGGCCAAATCCAAGGAGGGCAGCTGGTGGGAAATACTACCTACAAATACTTTGATGTCTTCCAGGTCACATCGTCAGTCAAAAAAACATTCATTAAATGCCTATCATGCACCAGGCACTGGGTCTGTACTAAGCTTTAGGTAAGACATATTGAACAAAAATATATTAAGGACAAGGCTATGGCTAAATATGTTGAGATTTATTGGGATCCTCACATCAACAATTTGAACCTTCCAGATGTTTTAAAATATCCAGATGTTTAATGTGATGTAAGCAAAAGTAACAAAAAATGATGTTTGCAAGTTCCTTAGGAGAATTTGGGTATTCTATTTAATGGGAAGAAAACATTTAGAGAAATTAACCACTCTATTTTTTTTAAACCCTTACTTTCTGTCTTAGAAGAGTGGTAAAGGCTAAGCAATGGGGGTTAAGTGACTTGCCCAGGGTCACACAGCTGGGAAGTGTCTGAAGCCTGATTTGAAACTAGGACCTCCCATCTCTGGGCCTGACTCTCAATCTACTGAGCCATCCAGCTGCCCCCAATTTCACTCTTAATATACAATTGTAGAACTTTAGGATTTGGGATTGATCTTGATGAGAATCATTCAATATTAATAGAATATAATCAGCTAAGGAAAGATTAAAGTTTTCCCTCAAAAAGGAATAAGAGGTTTTATAGACACTCTTAGAGCACATAGAAAACAGGCAAAATACACTTTCAGAAAAACTTTTGGAACAAGCAAACATCACTCTACCAAGAAAAAGTAAAAGATAAGCACCATTGGATTTGCCAAATGAAACCAAAAGTGGCTTATTTTGGATGGCAAATTAAAAAACAAGAATTAAATTAAAAAAACTCACCACAAGTGAAATCTAAATAAACTTAACCAATTGTATGCTGACAAAGAAGTGTGGATCAAAGAGCTATCATGCAGACTTATTTGTGGCAATGGAGGAGTTAATGAATGTGATTACTATTGGAGATTACAAGAAGTGTGTCCTTAAGAAGCCTGGATTTAGTGATCAGATTATGCTAAGAAATGTTAGAAATTTAGCAACACAGTGTTGCAGACTTTTATAAGTTTAGCACTTGCTGAGTACCTAGCAAGATATGACCTGGTGGCTAGAATTATTATACAGAAGTTTACAGTCTAGGACTGACAGACCACAAATTCCTACGCCACAACATGCTGACCTCTAAGTATACTGGAGAACACAACCAACAAATTTTATTGCTATTAGATTTTTATCACAGACCAAACTGTTAACCACAATCGCTTAGACATAACATCAATCTTTTTTTTTTCCACAAGGAATTTTTATTATAAATGTAAAACCCCTCAAAAAATCAAATAAGCATACAAAACAAGGAATACAATCTTACATAAACTTTCAGCACTTAGAGTAGAAACAAATTCCATCAATCGATAAGTGGATACCAAGCATCTATCATGTGTGCAATCCAGACAATGAAATAATCTATACTTTCAAGAAGCATCTAACAAAAAAGAAACAACAAAATGCTTTTTCTCAATGTTCCTTCAGAGACAGCTGATGATGCAGTGGAGAGAGCTGGACCTGGAGTTAGGAATACTTGAGTGATGTAACATCAATCTTTAAAAACTTTTAAAATAAAGGACCATCCATGTTTTTAGTAAATGTTACTGTACTAAATAAAGAATTAATTTACAAACATTCATTTATTACTTATTATGTGCCCCACACTGCTAAATGCTAGAGGCATAAAAAGGGCAGAGATTGTCTTTGCCGTCAAGGATCTTATATTCGGCTTGGAAGAATTATTAATTGGGGAATGATGGCTGGGGAGGGGACTTTGTTTTGGAGAGTTATACAGATTGTGATTAACACACCCTTTCTAGGAGCAAGGGCAATATTGATTTTATTATGGATGGCAGAGAGGGAGATGGTACTCCATGAAGTGCCAAGGTAGCTGTTGAGAAGATGGCAAGGGAGCCATGGACTGGAGAAGTTGATCTGAAATAGTGGGCTACACATGAGAACCTTAACTTTTTTTTCCTAAACCCTTACCTTTTCTCTTAGAATCAATACTAAGTATCAGTTCCAAGGCAGAAGAGTGGCAATTGGGGGTCAAATGACTTGCCCATAGTCATAAGCTAGAAAGTGTCTGAGGTCTGAGAACAAGCCTAGTTCTTCAAAATAACTATCCTTTTAAGACAGTGAACATCTCCCTATGACTTTCTTGCAACATATCTCCAGTTCATTTTTTCTTTTGTAATATTAGAATAAAATTTATTTTGTGAGTCAAGATTCCTAGCAATAAGATATTTGTTATAATTTGACCTTAAAGGAAAATAAATTTTTATTATTGGACAATTAGGAAATTTTGTTAAAAGTTTAATTACCAATATGTGACAGGGTCATCAGTGATTGCTTTGGACCTCCATGTTGAATAAATTCAGTCTCTTCTGAAGACACAAGTTTCATCCTGTATTTCTGAGGTAATGTTTATTATTTCAGCAGCATCTGGTGGACCATGATTCATTGGCAAATCTGATGATTTGCCTCCCACTGAATGCTGTGACCTTGTAGAAGGGTAAGATAGAAGCCTTAATGATTATGAAGATTCTGGTATATTTATTGATATTCATCTTGCCTTTTCTGTTAGGAAACCTTATTAGTGAAGTATGTGGTTTGACTACCTGAATCACTTGGGTGGATGCTGCTGTCTTCCAGCCCATGGTGACTCACAGACATATCACTATCTCTACCTGTGGTTCCAAGAAGCTGCAGTATGTATAGTGACCATACCTTGGTAAAAACTATGGGCTAAACCAGGTTGAAGGCAACTGATGGTCCTCAAACCCATTAGTGTGTTAGGGGGATGTACACTCCATCCATGTGCAGACTTCCTTCTGTGGAATGGGCAGATAAGAACGATTTGTTCTAACAATCATTGAGTCAGCTGAAACAGATTCTGTGGAGTGCTTTGAGCTTGGTCAGACCTCAAAGATGACAAAGCCATCCACTGGATCTTGGGCCATTGCCAGTTGTCCTGATCTTTGTCTTGCCACTAGACCTGAATGACTCTGGAAGAGAGGATAAGCCTGACATTTTTGTGAAACTCAGACTCACTTAAATCTAATTCATACATAAGTCAAGATATCATCCCTTGATGTCATTGTCCTCTTTGAAAATGAAGGAACAATTATCTCTACTTAGTCACTTTTCTTTGAATTTATTTCAGCTCCTAAAATGTGGCACCCTAAGCCCCTTCAACCTGAAACATTGATTCCATTCCTTTGGGGCCTAATTTCATTAACATTTCCATCCCTGTGTGTCTATAAAATTTAAATGTTTCCAAAGTTTGCCCTAATCTATTTAATCAAGTAAGGTTACAGTGTTCTTAAGTGCTTCATTCATGGTGGAATTTCCAATGGACCTCCCACAAAGTTAGATTCTACCTTGGAATTTTGTTTTTCTGTTGCTATAAGGGTGCCTATACAACTAATGAACATGAATAGTCACCATGTGAAGAAGGTACTAGAATCTGGTACTCTATTATATTGGCTAGCAATGTAATATACCAATGAATTACTAAGACTTTAAGCCAAAGAACTGCAAAGCTCCTTAAGTTGGCTCTATTTAGGCAATGCAGACAGGCCTAGCTAGATCTTCACTAATTATTTAACATTGAATTAGATCTCAGGATCTTTTCCATACAGGAAATCACTAATCCCCTTCCCCCACAACAAACCTTTGTCTACTTTTATGTTTTTCTCTCTTAAACTAGAAAAGGCAGCAGTCCCTCCCAAACTATATATAGTAATGAAGAATGAGTTAGAGCTTTTATTCAGCCAGTCAGAAACTAGCCCCTAAAGCCTTCTTTTCCCTTGACTATTCCTACTCTTGGTTTCTTCTGATAGCTCCATCTGGACAACTGGGTTTTCTGCCCTCTGCTATATTTTCTTTTTCCTGCTTCAGGCCAGCCAGCCTTCTTCAACCTCTGTTAACACTTAATTGCTTTCAGGGGTGTAAATCAGAGCCTTCTGGTACCAAGAGACTCAACTTTCACTTATGAAGAAAAACTCTCCAAATCTTTCCTATGAAGTCAACAGACCTTATTTAATCATCTTTTAGGTTCCAGTTACATGATGTTTCACTTTGTGAATTTTCCTCTTTTCAGTCTTAAAACATGCATAAAACTGAGGGAAATAAACCCTTCTTGCAACTCTAGTCATTCTAAAGCCTTCAAGGAGCCATACTCTGTCTGAATTT
This sequence comes from Monodelphis domestica, assembly GCF_027887165.1. Lineage (NCBI taxonomy): Eukaryota > Metazoa > Chordata > Mammalia > Didelphimorphia > Didelphidae > Monodelphis > Monodelphis domestica. The sequence continues at coordinate 225,374,515 of NC_077229.1, forward strand.
CTGACAACTGTGTTTCTTTATACACATATTTTATCAGTTTTTTTTTAACGAAAGTTTTCTCTTCCTCTTCAAACCATAAATCTTTTCAGATACAAAAGAGGTCTCACCTATATCCCTTACAAGATGATTTAAGCTCTTATATTTATGCCACAGTTAATTTTCTGCCCCAAACTTTTTAGATCCCATCTGAAACTGCTTATTTCCACATGGATTTATCACAGTTTTTATTAAACCAAGGTTCTTTTTCTATTCTTTTCAGGCACCAAACTGTTCATCTATGAGAGAGGCAATATCTTTTATCTTCTACCAGTTACCTAAATTCTTTTTATTTATACAAAAGGATTTTTCCTGACCTTCTAAACATCAATGAATATCTCATGTACTTAATATTATTATTTTGGATTTTGATTATTTGTTTGAATTATATCCTCCTGATAGACTGTAGGTTCTTTGAGGTTAGAATCTCATATAAGTTTTGCAACTCCTGCAATTATTAGCATAGAGGTGTACACATAGCAAGCCTCTAATAAATGCCTGTAGAATACAGATGTATGTTTTGTGTGATAATACATATAAAGCCCAGATTAAATTACTTGCCATTTCTGGGAGGGGAGTGATGGAGGAAAAGAGATGACTTGGATCTTATAATATTTTGGATCTTATATATATTTTGGAAAATGTATGTTGAAATTTGTTATTACATGTAATTGGGAAAATAAAATATTTTAAAAATGCTTGTCAAATTGATTTGAATGAAGAAAACAAACAAAATAGAATTTCTGAAGTTCTGCCTTCTGACCTTCATTCACTCCCACAGTCCTATTTCCCCAGAATCAGTGGCCTTATCTTTTGCTCTTCCTCCCATCTCAACCTAGGATTTTTTATAAAGATTTTGTTATTGTGATTATTGTCCTTAACATTATTATAAACCCAAGCTTGTTCTGAGCTTTAGTGTTCCTAACACTGTCCTACTGACATGCACACCTACTGTTCTTGCTGGGTACCCATTGATGAATGGAGTGCATCACTAAAGTCAGTGTCTCATAAATAGTAAATATATGAGATCAGATTTTGAGTTTCCTGGTCCAAGGCTCAGCCCTCTATCCTGCACCACCTAGCTGCCTTCAGAGTCTAATCATTGCTGAACTTTCTTTTTTGAAAGGCCTGAGTCCAGATGGTGCTATTTGGCTGCTTCTACTCTACTTTCTCCCACCAGGACAGCATATGTTAAATCTGAAGTTTATTTGGTCTTTAAAGTTCCTTTATATTTCTGTTTGATAATTCTGATATGTGTGGGTTTTACTCTTGGCAATGAGTGACTTACTTGATGGGCACTCTCTACAGTCACATTGATCTTTTTCAGAAATCCCTCCTTTTTCTTCATTAGATCCTCTGCTTTTCTTTGGGTGAAGTAATCTAGCTCCAAAAGAATGCCACAAGTTGAACTAAGATGGCATAAAAAAGGCACACTAATATCACGACAGCTTAAAACAGGCAAAAATTGATAACTATATTTAATATATTTTTACTTTTGTAATTCCATGTTTTTAACTTATGCATTTAAATACATTATTGTGAAAAGGGTCCATAGACTTCAGCAGCCTATGAAAGAGATCAAAGACACAAAAAAGACTAAGAATCCTTAGCTTAATGTAGAAATTACATTGACTAAAATATCAACAAGAAGGCCTCTTTCTCTTTTTTGAAACCTCAGGGAAAAGGCTTTGAGATATAGAGGGGATTATTTTACTCTGTGATTAATTATCTTAATGGGGCACCCATTGGTTAGACTACTATTATAATTTGGCACCTCCAGACAAAACTATAACCAAGGTAGGTGGGGAGAATCAGAACTTTGATTCCAGGTACTGAAATTTAGAGGGTGCTGACAGTTTTTCTCCCTCATTTTTATTATTTTTTTCCAGATTATATGTTGATATAATTTTTAATCATTATTTTCTGATATTTGCCATCCCTTTTCTCTCCATCCCTCTTTCTTTCTTTCTCTTCCTCCCTCCCCAAGACAGCAAGTAATACAATAGAGACAATACACATTCTGCCATGATGTTGGTCATGTTGTGAAAGCCACATATTGCTTATACAAGAAAAAAACTTGTTAAGGAAATAAAGTGAGAAATGGTTTGCTTCAGTCTGCATGCCGACTCCATCAGTTCCTTCTAAGGTGGTGGATGACTTTTTTCATCATGAGTCTCTTGGAATGGGGTGACAACTTTTTTACTTTCCTAGCAGGTACAAACAACCTTGCTTAGCATGTAGGAAGATCAATAAATTGCAGCCACACACTAGATCAGTTTTTTTCCTGTACTTGGTCATGGTCTGCTCTCTCTCTACTGATGGTGTCCCAGGTATTCTAGGGTCTCTGATCAAGGGGGCCTGAGGAATCTCTTTCTGTCCTGTGTCCTCAGGACATGTCCAATGGTCTCTCTTTTCACCTGGTCATATATCCCAAGGACTTGACTCTGTCCTGTGACTGAATTTGTTTAGGAAAAATCTGACCTAAGGGTAATTTTAGGGTTGCTTTCCCTGAGTACTCATCCTGATGGCAGAATGACCAGTAAAGGATGGAATTGCTTTTCACTGACAATGGTGGATGGCTTGGCCAATTTCACTACTTCTTAGCTTACTGTGGACCCCACGTCTCATATTCTCTTGCCCCAAGGCAAGTTGGGCTTTGAGGGGAGAGATGAATCACATCTAAGAGTGACACCAACCTGGTTAGATGTCCATTATTATAGAATGCAGGAGGAGAAACATTTCCAGGATTCCTCTGGTAGATGTTCATGTGCATCAAAATGTCTTGTGAAGGAGACCAATGGCTATGATTTGTCAGACTTCAACTCTCTGCCTCCTACTGACAGCCACTCATCCAGTTGGATGATTCTTCTTTCAGGTTCGTAATCCTGAATTCTCACAATACTTTTCCATCCTTAGCTCTTAGCTCCTAATCCAGAAGCTGGGCTAGGAACATTTAATGTTTCTGGTTGAACAACTTAAGGACTAGAGTAAGTCTTTGCATCCATTTTTAAAGCCCTCAACACTGTCTACATTTATCACATATACTTAGCTCCTGGCCCTCTCCCTGTCTATATTTAAGTACATGAGTGGAGTATTGGGGAAAACATAGACATCCCATCATAGAAGTTTCCGACGATAAAGAGGACTTCAGCAAATGTGAAACTGTCAAGTCTGATGGCTCACTGAGCACAGTGACAAAGCTGCTGGAAAATGGGTCAATGGCACTGGAATGAACTCAAATACATTGAGACACTAAATAGACATCCAGCTCCGTTGGCTGGCTAGCTCTGTGGCAGCTAAGCAAAGACAAACTGAGCACCGTGTCATCAGCAAGGCTTTAAACATTTTTTCTTGGTTACGCTGTGCTGGATTTTAAAGAATGAGAATGGAAATGTTTGTACCTGGATGGCATTTCCATGCATATGCTTATAAAACTTAAATGCACCAGAGCTTGTCCTAATCTATTTGACCACGTTACTTTACAATGTTCTTAAGAGATTGCTTCATGGTGGAATTTTTAATGGGCCTGCCAGAAAGTGAGCTTCAACCTTGGAATTTCTACCTTCTGTGCTGTAAAGATGGTTGTACAACTAACCAGGTTAATTAGGCATTATGCTGGAGTGGATAGAGGTTTACAAAATAACAGACGCACGTTTGGGGCAGGAATTAGTACAACCTTATATAGGGAATAAATACCCTCCTTTCCTTTCGGGGGAAGAAAAGGGAATAAATATTTATTTATATAATACCATTTATGTCTGGCACTGTGCTGTTTTTTTTAATCAACCATTTCATTTTATCTTCACAACAACGTGAGTTGCCGTTATTACCCTCATTTTACAGTTGATGAAACTGTAAATTTCATTTTTACATGTAAAATTTACATGTAAAAACTGTAAAATTCATAAAAAAAAAAGACCGAGTGACTTATTCTGGCTCAGACAACTCGTAAGATATCTGGAGTAATAGCTGGCATTTGTATAGCACCTACCATATGCTGAAAATTGTTCTAAGCACTTTATAAATATCTCATTTGATTTTCACAACAACCCTGGGAGGTAGGTGATTTTATTGTCTCCATTTTACATATGATGTAACTGAGACAAACAGAAGTTAAGTGACTTACCTAAGGTAACACAGCTAATAAATACCTGAGGTTGTAGATGAATTCAAGTCTTCCTGATCCAGGCCTTCTATTTTCTATCTGCTGTGCCACCCACCTGACTTTAGAACCAGACTTGCCTAGAACAGTGAGGCTAAACGACTTGACCCTGGTATAAGACAGTGGAGGAATTTGGATGAGCAGGTCTTCCTGGCTTTAAAAGTATCTATTTATTGTGCCATGCTGTCTCCCTGTCTTAACAGCGTTTTATCAGAATGCAAGTTTATGCTATATTCAAGAAGATTTTCAAAATAGCTAATCCATGCTACAACCCATGGGTCTCAGAAAGGATTGAAGCATACACTGGGTGCATTAGGGCAAAGTTTTTCACCTCCACAGACCCCAATTTCTCTATCTTTAAAATAAAAGGACAAGATGGATGTTCTGAAAGATCTTTAGCTCCTATGAATCTTTGATCCTTAGCCAGATACACTTCAGTAATTCTGCCTTGGAGAAAGATATTAGACTTGGTTTTGGGCAGAATCTGGGAGGGGGCCATGAAGCTCTTCTTTCGAATGTATTCAGGTTATATGTATTTCTTACCCTCTGGCTCATCATTTCTCAAAATCGGAATGAATTTTGTCATTAAATTTAGGCTTAATGGAAAAGAGCTATCCATAGGAGATTTTTTGAGAAGATGGCTTCAGTGTCCTGAGGCCAGTAGTAGGTAGCTTATCTTATCAGAATCATAAATAAATTTTTGGTTTTAAAAAAATTAAAAGAAAAAGAAATTTTTTAATTTTTTTTCTTGATATTTGAAAGTAGCTTTTCCTGAAGAAAGACTTGAGAGGAGCCAAAAAACTCATCTCCATCTCATCTAACATAGCATTTGAAATTTTTCACTATTAATTCTTCTTTGAATTAAAGAATTCTCTTAAGAAGGCCTCAATTTAGTAATAATAACATTAATAATACTAATAGCAGAAACAACAGCAATAGTGATAGCTAACATTTATATAGCACCTAGTATATGCCAAACCCTATGATAAGGCTCTTTTAGATATATCTCATTTGATTCTCAAAACAATCCTGGGAAGTTGATACCATTGCCATTCCAATTTTATAGATGAGGAAACTGAGGCAAGCAGATGTTAAGTGACTTACCCAGGGTCATATACCTAGTAGATGTGTGGGCCTAAAATAAACATTTTCCTAATGAATACTCTAAAAGCTCTCTACTATGTAGCATGAGTTGGCCAGAATATCTGTTATTGAGGAGAACAGGACAAAGGAAAATCCTATAGTTAGATCTCTTACATCCTAGTGATAGAATGATGAATACTTTTAGGGATTCTCAGATCTCATCCTTGGCAATATAGGTGATCTCAGATTGGTATTAGACTTTGAAATGAACAATCTCAGTAGTTCAAAGGTGTCTAACCTTCTTCAACAACATGGCTTTCAGTTATTCCGACTTTTCTCTTTTTCCTCTTTGAAGTCGGCTAGTCTGATTTGTTCGTGCACAGAAATGTGGAAATCAATTCCTAAGATCTTAGGCATATGTAATGATAGCTCATGTACTAATTCTAGAAGTATCTGTGTCCTTTTCAGAGCCAGGTAGACATGGACCCTTGGGAAGGGATTTAAAGGAAGAAGGAACCTTAGAGATTTAGGCGTAACCTCCTCATTTTATAGAGGAGAAACAGAGCTCCAGAAAGTGCTTTAAAAGCTCCTCGAGATTAGGGATGGTTTAATTTTTTCGTATTTGTATCCCACAGTGCCCAGCACTTATCAGGTGCTTAATAAATGCTTGTAGCTTAGCCGATTAAGAAGGATAAAGAAGAGAAAATGAGGAAGAGGCAGTCTTACTATAAACAGTAGAGATATGCATTTCCAGGACAGTTCAATAGCAGTGGGCAAAAAGTAAGGAAGGACAGTAATTTCAATGTAAATCTAATGAGTCTGCATTTCACCCCACAAATGAACTGTTTTTGTCATTTATGCTGACTTTAGTTTGAGACTGTAATTCTTGGTGAACAAGAATGGATCGGTTGAGTTGAATTTTGGTTCTGGAAGTAGTAGTTGTGAAAAATGATAGCTATGAACCCTAGGAGAGATGAGGAAGGAGCAAAAGTTGAGGAGGGAACAGCAGAGACCATTCTTGCTTGTTGAGAACATACAGAGCTAAGAGGACTAACTAAAAACTGCCCATTTAGGCTCTGCCACAACTTAATTTGTTAAGCAATTCATTCTCCTAATCTGAGCTTTATGTTCTTTCTCTTCAAAATGATTGGATTTAGGGAATATTCCATGATTTTGTAATTAATATTATACAGGAATTAATTTGTTTACAAAAAAATAAACCTTTTTTTCCTGATCAGTGATGGTTTTTGTTTTAGTTTTAGTTTTTTTTTTTGTCCTGACTATCTAGAAGAAAGCCTGACAGTCATTTTTTAAAAAAGCTGTTGATTGATTGAATATGAGAATTAGGAGAGTTTTTTAAATGATGTGAGGGGTTAGTTAGGGGGCTCAGAGGATTGAGAGCTTTGCCTAGAGAAGGGACGTCTTGGGTTCAAATTTGACTTCAGACATTTCCTAGCTATGAGACCCTGGGCAAGTCTCTTAACCCCCATTGACTAGCTTTTACCCATCTGCCTTGGAACCAATACACAATATTGATTCCAAGATGGAAGATAAGGGTTTTTGAAAAAAGAAATGATTGAATATGCAATGAATATTAAAGTTGGGAAATGCAATTTTGAAATGGCATATTATACATATACATACATGTTATTTATGATTTTTCATGAAGCTGCTGTGGAACTTTTTATTTAAAAAATCCATGAGGAAGCATGAGATAATATATGTGAATGCACTTTGAATTCTTTGGAAGAAAGGTTGGATATAAATCTAGGAGTGTAACAGCATTATTATTAATAAACTCCATAGGTTACCATGGAGTTGCTCTGGCTCTTAAATTTATGGACAGGATGCCCCTGAGACACAGAGGGGCCACAGATCACATTCCTTAGAGACTCTATGGAGCTCTGGATATGTGAGACAGAAATTCTTGGCCACTATTGTTCTAGGGTCTACAGGTGACCAGAGGGTTGTATATATTTTGGGCACATAAAGATTATTAGAGACCTATGCACTATGAGTATTTTTACATGGTTTGCCACAAATAAGAAGCACAGGGCCAATTTACACAGAATGAATTGAAAATCTATGTACTACTTATAGACTCTAACATAGGATATCTTCCCCTTAATTACTCTTAGTGGACAGGATAATTTGTTATGAATTTTCATATGATGCACAAAGAGTGCCCTACAACTCGAACAAGAGGTCCTTTTAGAGGCCATAAAGACCAAAGATTGATACATTTGGTGATGATGACACATTCAGATTGAGAGGTGCTTTCGCAATTCAGTTGTTTTTGAATATGTTTTTGAATATTTCTGCAAGACATACACATTTATATCACCCTTGCTCTCTAAATGTAGTTGGCCCTAGGGAAGGTCCAGGAGAAAGGGAATACTTTTGAAAAAAAAATTGGATCCAATGAGTTGGAGCTGCATAAACTCTTCTCTTTGGAGGCTTGCACAATTTCTCTTTGTGATAACTCTGCTAGCCAAATTGTGGATGGAATAAACCATCCAAGGCATTGCAGATGCTTCACTAGTCATTGAATTGATAAAAAAAAGAAAGGATTAGGTCTCCACAGCTGGTTGGGACTGATGGATTATTGCATACCAGCTTTGTAAATGCTAACTATTGCTTGTTATGTCCCTTAAATGACTTACTGCCAATTTATCTTGGGAGCCTTACAACCTGCAACCTCCTGAGGTATAGCTAAAATACATGGTATGTATAAAAAATGATTTTAAAAACACAGATCTCTGATCCAATTGGACTCCCAAATACATCCATTACTTAGCAAAGGGTCTATTAAATCAAAATGAAGTCTTTTATCTTTAGGATACTCCAAGGACCATGGAAAGCACCATGCCAGATTAGCCCAGTGGTCCATCTATTCCAATATCCTTCTGCCTCTGACACTGACCAATTCCAGATGCTTCAGATAACGGCATTAAACCTCCATGAGATAGCTAGCCAATTGTGTAATAATATACAATGGGAGGGAAATGTTTGTCTGACCCTTGCTCATGACCAATTTAGAGAAATAAAGAATAAAAATAAGTGACCTTCTAATTTTTTTGGCCTAGTAAATATAACTGTGATGGGCTTAAGTAATTAAGAAATAAATTCAGAATAATGATCAGGAACACTTAGATTTTAAAATTTATATGAATTCATACATAGTATTCATGTACAATCAATTTTTGTCTTTAATAGCATATTTGAAAGAGGAATGGGGAATTAAATTGGGAAAAGTTCTCTGCAGAAGATGAATTTTAGTTGGGAATTAAAGAAAGCCAAGGTACCAGTAAGTGGAGATGAAGAGGAAGAACATTCCTGACAGAGGGGATAGAGAAAATGCCTGGAGCTAAGAGATGGAGTGTTTGGTTTATAGAATAGCAAGGAGACCACTATACCTGGATTAAAGAATATATGAGGAAGAGTAAAGTATAAGAAGTCTGGAAAGGTAGGAGGAAGAGAATGGTGGATGGACTGTAATTCTTTTGAAAACTGTGTATAACCATTAATCTTATAGAGTTGTTTCAATTCCCCACACTAATATATCAGGGTTTTTTTCAGAGTTATTTGACATGAAGCTGTCCCCTCAATTTAATAGTTTCTCTTCTTGGTTTTGTGATTGTCTTGACCCCTTATTTGTGTAAGGATTACACCAGCTACAGTTCTGAAAGGCATCTTCCATCCTTTACTTTTTTCATGATGGAACATTTTCTATTCAGGTTACATAAACATTTGGAACTCATTGCTGTATAGGATATAAAATGCTGGTCTGAACCTGATTTCTTTTTTCCCTTTTCTTTAACCTCTTCTAAGAATTGATACTAACTATTGGTTCTAAGGTAGAAGAGGGGTAAAGGGTAGGCAATTGGGGTTAAGTGATTTTTCCAGGGTCTAGGAAGGGTCTGAGGCCAAATTTGAACTTTCTATCTCCAGGCCTGGTTCTATAATCACGGAACCACCTATTTGTCCCTGGAATCTAATTTCTACTGAACTATTTTCTAGTTTTCTGAGCAGTTTTATAAAAAAAAAGAAGCCTTCCTCTTTGGAATATAGGTTCTTGAGCTTACCAAATGCTGAGCTACCATTTTGTATTGCTTTTGAGTCTTACTAATTTAGTCTGTTCCATGACCTAGTTTTCTTTTTTTTTTTAACTCTACGAAATAATTTTGATGACTGCTGTTTTACATTACATTTTGAAGATCTGATGATGCTATGTCCCCTCAATGACGTCTTTTCCATGCTTTCTCTTGAGATTTTAGAAATTTTAGATTTTAGTTCTTCCAAATTTTTGCCTATTTCTAGAATATAGGAACTTCAGAGCTGATTGGTATAGGTCTTAATCTGTAAATTTAGTGTGATTATTTTCTATTATAGACTTAGTCATGAGTACTTTATCTCTCTTTAATTATTTGTCTTCTTTCATTTCTGTAAAGAATGTTTTGTGGTTATTATTTATGTAAGTCCTGAATATGATTTAGTAGGTTAAATTCCACATGTTATTTGCATTTTAATAGTTATTCTGAGAACAGTTCTTTCCCTTTCATAATTTTTTCTTTATGTATTTTTCTGGATTTTGTTGCTGTTTATTATTTACAAGAATTTCAAACATGGATATTGCTGATTTATTCCACTTTTTCTAGTTTGCAACATTTAATATAATTTTCACCTATTTCATTTTTTTCTTACTTTCCCTTTATTGTCACACAATAACATGCCATTATATTCTTAAATGAAAATTTCCTTGGAGGTATTTTTGATACTCTGAGATTTGGGACTACATGACTTTGAGCAAGTCATTTCACTTACCGGCCCTCAATTTCCTCACTAATAAAATGAGAGATCACCTCTAAATTTTGTGAGTCTTAAATATTACATATACATAGAAGGTAATGTAATACTACATTAATAAACATAGAAAGTAAAGAGATAGCATGGTATATTGGTTAAAGGGCTAACCTTAGAGCCAAGTAGACCTGCATCCAAATCCTAAATCTGACATATATTATCTATTTATCTATGTGACTGACTCTTAGTAAGTCACTTAACCTCTCAGTATCCCAGACAATTATTTAATACATTACATTGTAGATAAAATAACATGCCTTCCATTCTTTGATGAAATCCTGGGTCTAGACAAAAAAAACCAAAGGCTTAATGGTTGAGAGTAAGAGTGTTAAATGTGCCAAAGATAAAGCCTGGAAATAACCAACAAGGAGACAACACCAGTTTATTTCATAAAACAGTCAAAGGAAAACCTGATTACTGGGGCTGATGAGGAATATCTATATCGAATCAATTGGACATGAGAAACAATCATTGAGAATCTGCTCTGGAACAGACTGGTGGAAAAAAAGGAGTTAAAGTCAATGAGTGCTTAAGTCCAGTAATAATTCATTGTGTTCTTCTGGGCACTAGAAATGACCAAATGTTGAAGCATCTGTGTGACTCATGTACAGTAAATGAATTGTGTAATTGACCCCAGCTTGGTGCTGGGAATTAGGAATTGAGCATGCCAAGCACTAATGGAAAGTGTACTGGTGCAGGTTAGGGTAGGGGAATCCTGTTTGGTAAGCGGCAGGATATTTCCTAGCCATTTTTTTGTGCCTTTGGTTGATAATGTTCATTGGGATCATGTTTCCTGCCAGCAGATGCTTAAGATGCTTTGAAAGCTCCCTTTTTGTTGACATATGCTCTAATTGAGAGCTTTCAGGCATGATCAATTTAGATATGACTACTAACTGACCCCTTTATCCACTTACATCCCCAGGATCCGAATTCACCTGGACTATTGCAATATCTTACTCCAGTCTCTACATTCTATAATCCAGACTTCACATAGCTGCCAAAATAATCTTCCTGATGTGAACTTTTCCCTCCCTAGCTAAAAATCTTCAGTGATTTTCTTTTCTTATAAGATAAAGTATAAGCTTCTTCTCCTGGTAGTTAGAGGTCTATGAAATCTGGTTCCAACATACCTTTCAGTTTTATTTCATTCTACTTCCCTTCATGCATATCTCAGCATCTAGGTGGTACAGTGAAATAGAGCCCTGGCTCTGGAATCAAGAAGACCTAAGTTCAAATCTGGATTCTGACACTTATTAGCCATATTACCTTAGGCAAGCCACATAAACCCATTTGCCTTAGTTTCCTCATCTGTAAAGTATGCTGGAGAAGGAAATGTCAAACCACCCTAGTATCTTGACTAAGAAAAACCCAAATAAGGTTACAAAGAGTTGTACACAACTGAAATGTTTAAACAAAAGCAAAACCTTAGTTTCCTCATCTGTAAAATGGAGATAATAGTAATCTCTCCTAGGATTGTAGTGAAGATAGGAAAGAGATAATATTCATAAATCTCTTTACAAACCTTAAAGTACAATATCAAAGTGATAAATGCTAAGGAGGACATGGGGAAATAGGGAGTTTAATGCACTATTAGTATCGCTGTGAACTAGTCCAACCATTGTGGAAAGCAATATATAACTTGCCCCAAAAGTTATAGAACTACCTGTTGACTCTGTAATGTCACTATTAAGTCTACACCTGAAAGAGATCAAGGGAAAATGAAAAGGACCAATACGTACAAAAATATTTCTAGCAGCTCTTTAAAAAAAATTTCCCCAATTACTTGTAATATCAATGTTCAACATACATTTTTTCAAAATTATAAGATCCAAATTGTCTCTTTCCCTCTCTTCCTTCTCTTTTCTCAGAGAAGCTCTTTTTGTAGTGGCAAAGATTGGGAACTAAGAGTGATGGCACTTGGAGAAAGACTAAACAAATGATGGCAGATTAATATGATGAAATATCATGCAGTAAGAAATGAAAAAGGGAAAAGTTTCAGAAAAATCTGAGAAGATTTATTTGAATTGGTGCAAAGTGAAATGAGGAGAAGTAGAACAATTTATACAATAACAGCAATATTGTAAAAATGAACAACTGTGAAAGATACTGTAACTCTAATTAATATCATGATATATGACAATTCCAAAAAAAAAACCATGATAGAAAATGCTAACACTTCTAGACAGAGATTTGATGGACTCAGAGTGCAGATCAGTGCAGATCAATGCATACTTTTTTCTCTTTCTTTTATTTTTTTTCTCAGAACATGGCTAATGCAGAAATATGTGTTGCATGACTTCATACGTATAATGGGTATTGTTTTTCTTGCCTTCTAAATGGGTGGGGGAGTGGGTAGAGGGAGGGAGAGAATTTGGAATGGAAAAGAAAATAAAATTAGAAAGAAATACCTCTTAGCTTTTATGAGAAACAACAAAAAAGAACTATATAAATGCTACCTATTATTTCTAGCTATTATTGACCATAAAGTCTAGGCAATTTAAACTAATATTCTATTTTCTGGCTTTGATGTTCTCCTCTCACTGCAGTACAATAGAAAGGGTGATGGTTTAGAGTCAGCAGACATAGCTTTAGTTTCTACTTCTGATGCTTACTCGATGGTTGTCCTTCCTTCTTGAAGAGAGCAAAGATGACATTACTAGTGATGTGTTTTGAATTGTGCATAAATTGGATTTAAATGAGGCAGAACTGTACAGACTTCTTCCCCACTCTCTCTTCCAGAGTCATCCAAGTCCAGCAGCAAGAAAAAAATCAAGGTGGCTGGTGATGGCTCAGGATGTAGTGGATGACCTTGATTTCTTCAATGTCTAATCAAGCTTGTAGGACTACACAGTCTTGCTTCAGCTGTCTTTGTGGTTGTTGGAACAAATTATTTTCATCTTCCCCTTCTGCAAGGGGAAGTCTTCACATGCCTCTTAACTTACTGATGAGTTTGAGGCCTGTCGGTTACCCTCAACCTGGTGTAGCTTGCTTGCCAAGATGATTTAATGGGGTGCGGCCACTGTGCATGCTACAGCTTCTTAGAACCACAGATGATAGCTAGATGGCAGGTGGACACCATAGGCAGCAAATAGCCCTGAAAAGGCTTGGCAAGCCCTCAGAACTGTCTTCTCTGCACACTCCATATACTTACTCCATCTATGATCCTAGGCATGCCATTCAACCTTTGTTGGCCTCAGTTTCCTCAACTGTAAAATGATGTCATTAGACTGGATAGCCTCTAAGGTCCTTCTAGAAATATATTTATGATCCCATGGTCCTGTGTCTGGAAAGCACTCTTTCCTGAGGAAATTCTTCTTCCTTGAAAACCAACCCAGGTGTTATCTACTCTATGAGGCTTTTCTTGAATCTTATTCCCTGCTCCTTATAGCAGAAAATGTCCATTCTTCAACTTTTTCTCAGTGCATTTTGAATGTTTCCTCTTTTACATTATACCTTGAATCATGTACAATTATTTGTGTTCTCGTCATATCACTTCATTAGACTCGAGCTCTTTGAGGAGAAGGACTATTTTCCATCATCATATCCAAAGGACCTGGTTGTATTATATCTTACACATTTAAGACATTGAATAAATGCATGCTGAACTGAATTTCATTCCCAACTTTCCCATAGTACATGCAGGTAAAGTGGTCAGGACATTTGGGGAAATAAAAACAGGCAACTATTCTTTTTGGGGGGATGCTTTTCCTGCCTCTTGTTCTCTCCTAACTTGATTTAAAAACAATCTCAGATAGGTCTCAAATTAATTAATTAAAAAATCAAAGATTAATGTTTCAGTGCTCTTTTGGCTACAAAAGAAATAAACACGAAATCCTGCTTTTGCTGCCTTTTTTGGGGGTATATATTCTCAAATAGCTCCCTAAGTCCCCCATAACTGTAGTGTCAAATTCTAGGCAGGCAAAAAAAAAATCCAAAGGCTACATTAAGGTGAGTTTCCTTACAAATATTCCACAGAGACATCTCTTAGGTCATCTGGAAACTGTCCATAGTATAAGGCAACCCAGATGATTTCTATTGTATTGCCTTTCATTTTTCATGACTCAAGATGTGAAAGTATCATTCCTTTGGGTCTTTCTGACTATTTTCTTCCCTCCAAAATATTGTTCTTCCTTTTATTTTTTATGTTTATTTTTCTCCTCTATTTTATTCTTTTGACTCCATTCCACTCTAAACTGTCAACCACTATCATCAAATGATTGTTCCCTGGGTTTTCCTTTCTCAGTTTGCCAAATTCCAAACTTTGCAAAATAATATTAAATAAGTTATATTTAATGGTTGGTTTGTAAAACAAGTAAACAAATGAAAAGAGAGAAAATGAGACCAAATACAGGCTGATTCATTCTATTACAAAGTGATATCTTCTATCAGAGCAAAAAGAGTAATAAAGAGACAAGAAAAATGGGAAAAATCCAGTTAACTATTGCTAAAGTTTGGCATAATAACATATGCATACTTGTTTTTAGAAACCCTTACCTTCTGTCTATTAATTCTAAGGCAAAATGATGATAAGGGCTAGCCAACTGGGGCTAAGTGACTTGGTCAAGGTCACACAGCTAGGAAGTGTCTGAGGTCAAATTTGAATCTAGGACCTCCCATCTCTGGGCCTGGATCTCAATCCACTGAGCTACCTAGCTGCCCCATGCATATTTCTTAATCACACTTTAGAATCTGACTGAGCTTAAGAAACGTATAAAAATTTAGGCAATTCAGCTTTCTCTTAAGAACTATATTCTTGGATATCTTTGATTCTATTTGGTGTACTTCTTTGATATTGTAATAGTGAAAGATTTTGTGTTTTCCTAGTCTAATAAAAAGAAGGGGGAAATAATGAAAAGAAAAGTTTAAATGAGAGAGTTGTACTTAAATTTTGTTTTAAATGATTTTATTATTCTTTACACAATGGCTTTCTTGTTTTTCCTTTTTCTTGTTTCTGAAAAAAAAAGTTGAATGCAAATTGAATTTTTGTAAAGTAAATCCTGTTTTTTTCAAACTCTGGAGGAACTTTTGATAAAAGTAGCCCTGTGGTGAATTTCCTGTGAAATACAATTAATCTTTCTCTGATTTGTGTCTTACGTGAGGTTGGATTTTTGGATATGATCTTCTCTTAAATTCAAATGCCTCTTTGTAATAAAATTAAGGTTAAACAGTAATTAGGGTTAGCGTTTATATATGATTTTTATGGTTTGGAATTAGTTTTGTATCTTCTAATATTTGTCAAGTAACAACCCTTAAGCTTTATATGTGAAGCTTATTTTTTAAAAAATTATACCCAGACAAGTTTATTAAAAAGCAAACTTCTTTTTGCCTTACGTACCATGGCTAAATATGATGGCATCTGCACAATTTAACCTAATGTATTTCCCAGAGTTAGAGCACAGCACTGACATATTTTAAAAATATAAGTAGGCTCATCATCCAAACAGGTCTTGTCAGTTGCTATACCATCAAAAAACAATCTTGACAGCAGTTACTTGGCCAATGCTGATGCCCATCATACTTTGCAATATTGATCTAAATTAGATTTTCCACATTAGGTACAACCAATACAAAATGCGTGTCAAGCAGCCAGCTTCCTCTCCATTACAGATGGTAATGGGGGCAGAGTGCTAATCACTGGCCTTCCCCCACCATACTCCTTACTTTTTGATGCAAAGTCCTTTACAATTATCATCCCAACAGAGGATAACCTTCTCAAAAATGCATTATTTGACCTCTTCTTTTAGGCAGCAGGTTGTCAGGATGAGACCATTACATGAAATCAAAGGGATCTTGAGGAGTCATGATGATTTCATCCTGTCATTTCCAGATAGCACAGCATGGAACTAAGTCATGGTGGGGAGATCCAGAGAACATAGTACAAGCCCCAGAGAACTCTAAGATATGTTTTTCCAGTATGGTAGTTTTGAAACTTTGAATTATTGTGTGCCTCATCTTACCTCGTATCCTCCTGTAATTACATAATCCAGATGTTATAATGCACGATCTTTTTAAAAACTGGATCCTCCCATCCCTGATATCTATCATTCTATATTTCTCTTTCCCTTTGTGGCTGCAGTCCTTGAGAGACCCTAATGATTCTCCTTCTTTTCTCATGGTATAGTAAATGGAATGCTGAGTCTCGAGTCAGAGGGACCTGAGTTCAAATACTATCTCAGACCCTTCCTTGTAGTGTGACTCTGGGCAAGTTATTTATCTCCATCTCTTTATCTATAAAATAAATATGGTAGCATCTACCTCACAAGGTTACTATGAGGAAAAGAACTTCCCATTTGGAAACCCTTGTTACTGATGTGGATTGATTCCTCATCTGTAATTTCAGAGTTTTTGAGTTGTCTGGGGGTTCTGAGATGGCAGGTGACTTCTCCATGGTCAACAAGCTCATTTGTAAAAGAAAATTTGAACCCTAATTCCAAGCCCAACCTTTTGTTCCTCTACTGTTCCCTGCTCTTGTGAAATGAATGGATTGCATCAAAAAGCTATCTCATCTAACTCCCAGACATCTCTCTAGTAGAAAAACTTCTGGACATCTGGGCTGCCACACATCCAACTCAGAATTAAGAACTCCTAGGACCTAGATGGTGTAACAGAAGTTATTAATATCTGACATATTCTTTGCCCCAGTAAAATATCCCTAAGTGAGCCATTAGGCAAGTGTGTGCTTCATTCATTTGCTCAGTTTTGAGTCCTGCATGCTTACTGGTTTGGTTGATTCATATGGAACTGCACATATTTTTATTTTATGAATGAGTACCTTGTGGGTTCTTACCCCTTATTTTCTCTTAAACTATCCTTGTACCCCAAAGGCAATAGTGTGTCAAAACTAGATTGGGAATAAACTATTGCAACTTGAATCAGGATGGTGGCAGTGAAAGTGGAAATTTCTCAGATATTTTGATATATCTTATTGGCATGGGTACTTCCTCCAACAATGCATATTACAATGTTTCTATGCCAATTCATCCTTTGTGTCCATGCCATTCTATAAAATCTCCACAGAGAACCTGTTCATCATTCTGGTAAGGGGTGGGGAGGAGGAAACAAAAGGTGCCTTCCTCTTGATCATTTGATATTCAATTGCTACCAGTGGTGTATTTGGGCTCTTCCTCAATTAGCTCCTGCATCAGGTATATCACTGAGTCTCCCTTCTACTTCTCTAATGATATATTTTATAGGTATTTTCCTGAGTAATGCTTGGTTGGTAATATGTTAAAGTCTACTCATGTCTTCCATGTGCCTTTCCACTAACCTTTGGGTGAACTGGCACTTGAATATTTCATAAACTAATGGTTCACATACAGCATCATCTAAAGAGTACTGATGTTTAAAATATGGGCCTTTGATTAAGGGAGAAGGTCTAGGTAATGAAAAGCACTGTACTATTTGCAAAATGCAATCCAGCCTACTGTTCTCCAGCATTTCAATCCTGGACACAGTTCATTTTCCAGCCACAGTGCCGATAGAAGACATGTACTGATGGACTAGCTCTATAGGGTTTTTTGTCCAATGAGTATCATACTTTTAAACAATAGATATTCTTCATCCTCCTTTTTTTTCCTTTATTGATGAGAACTCTTTAAGTTGGACTCTTTTGAGTGATTGTGGATCTCCTTTAGAAGACAGTTGAGTATTCTAGAGCTTAATGCATTTATCATAATTTCATCTTAGAGACGGAAGAGCAGGAGGACTTTATCTCCAGAGGAATCTCTCATTTGAACTGTATCCTTAACATTCTTCATGACAAGGGCAAACACTTTTGTTGTACGTACAATTCTGTTTTATGCCTCACTTGATATGAATAACCAGAGAGCTGTTGAATAAAATTAACTCTATTTGGTAGATCTTTCAAGGAATCTCATCAGATTTTAACATATGAATGAAGGACAAATTTTATAGGAGATGGTATTTTGCTCTAGCAAATGAAATGATTTCTTAAATCAACAAATATTTTATAACAAAAAATACATTGAAATCTGCTCACCAAATATCTGTGGTATATATCAGAATATAAGCTCTCCTTTATTGTCACAAATTTTAAGATAGAATTGTTATTTCTCCCTCAAAAATTTGTTTCTCTTTGTTAGTGAGAATTAAATCAGGTATAGACATTCTCCTTGTTAGTGAGAATCAGATTAGGTTAGATATTTTCCTTGCTAGTTTCTCTGCATTTAAAAAGAATACATTAAAATAAATCAAGTCAACAAATTATTAGCTTCTCTATTTTGGGGCAGACAGCTTCAGCAGATGTTCAGATAATTGAAATCACCCATCACTACCCTATCACCTTTATACCAGATTTTGTGATCTGTTTTCTGAATTCTCCTATTTCCTGTTTTTGTATGGGTGGTCTGCACTATACTCTGATGATAATATTACTTCTGTTTCTTCCTCCATTAATCTTCACTCAAATGCTCTCTGCCATACTTCTCTCATTCCTGATTTTCCTCATAAGTATATCTTGTAATCTGATTTTTGACATGACCACTCAACTGAAATTATTTTTTCTAACAAGTAAATCTGAGGTTTCTTCTCAGTCCTTATTCTCCTTAACTTCTCTCCAGCTTAATATATATATATATATGCTATATATATATATATATATATATATATGCTATATATATATATATGCTATATATATATATATATGCTATATATATATATATAATTAGCCACTTTTCTTCTCTGATCTTTCTCTTCACATATCTTTTGTAAGCTGATTCTTTTACTGATCATCATTTATCTTCTGTCCCCATAGTGTGGGTGCTCCCAAGGGTTCTGCCCTACCACTTATCTTCTCTACTCTGAGGCCATGCATTTTATTACTGGTTCCTTTTTTGGATTTTGTGAATTTCTGGGCATCTCTGTTTTCTCCTCCTGATACTGTAGCTACTCTCTATATTGGAAATTTCTTCTTTTCTTTTGAAATAAAAACTCTTTGAATTAGATTTGTAAAACTCAAGGGAGATTTTTAGTTCTTGTTAGATACATTCTATTCAATAATAATAAAATCCAGTATATATATGAAGTGGTTTGTTCCAATCTAGCCTCAGACATTTATTAGTTGTATGACCCTGAGCAAGTCCCTTAAACTTCTGTTTGTCTTAATGCACAGGAAAAGGAAATGACAAATCACTCCAGTATCTTTGCCAAGAAAACCCAAATGGACAGCATTGGGATGCTATGGTCCATGGGATCACAAAGAGTCAGCTATGACTAACAATAGGCATTTATTCATGCCCACCATGTGCCAAGCACTATTCTAAGCACTTTAGAGATATTATCTAATGTTATTTTAACATCAATCCTGGGAGGTAAATACTATTCCTATCCACATTTTACAAAAGAGGAAATTGAAGCAGTTATTAAGTGACTTGCCTAGGGTCACACAGCTAGTAAATATCTAAGGTCATTTCTGAACTCAGATTTTCCTGACTCCAGACCCAGCTTTCTATTCATTCTACCTCCCAGTTGCCATAGATATCATTCTTTCTTCCCTGTATATTAGACTGTGGTACTCAAGTCCAAATATCATTCTCAGAAATAATCTTTTTCCTTCCCAAATTTGCCTTTCTCTTCTGAAGGCCTTCAGCATTCTGAAAAATGAAAACACCATTTATATTGTACCCCATAGTTTTTACTCAAGTCCATGATCATTATTAAAAGAGAGAATCAGATGCTTATTTACTACTTTTTAAAACCCTACTGCTACTTCTCAATAATTACTTCTGAACAAACATCCTCTTATAATAAAAAGCATTCAACAAAACCCAATAGATATGGAGCCATTATAACAGTATATGTGATAATTTTCACTCATAATTTGCCACCTCTTTATTGTGAAGCAAATATCTTTTATTGTCATTTCTCTAGAACCAAGATGAGACATTGTATACCATCTCAATTCTGATGCATTCAAGTGTTGTTTTAATTTACATTATCATGGTATGTATATTGTTCTCCTGGTTCTCATTAAATGTCATATGAGTTTATAAAAATTTTTCCATGTTTATCTGAATTCCTCATTTGTTTTATTTCTTATGGCATAATAATATTCTATTATATATAAAAATTTGTTCAACAGTTGATGAGGTCTCACTTCATTCCAGTATTTTTGCAATTAAACTAGTAATACTCAATATTTTGGCATCTGAGGCACCTTCCTGTCATTGACCTCCTTGGTCAGTGGCCAAGTACTGGTATTGTCAAGTCAGGGTATGAACAATTTACTGTTCATTTTTCTTATGTAATTCTAAACAGATTTCCAGAATATCCAAATTCACAGCCACACTAATACATTACTGTGTCTGATTTCTCATAGTCCCTCCAAAATTGTCTTTTTCCAGTGTAGTACTGGTAAGTATTTAACAACTGGTTCTCTGAAAATAAAAGTATGCATGGCACACTTTTAAATTTAATCTGTGTTATTAACATTTAATCCACCACGTTCTTAAGTATAGACAAAACAATGAATCAAATCTTGATTTGTAGCAATCACCAGTTTCTGAGGTATAAATGCTCTCATTGGCTCTGGAGAACCAGTATATGCTGGATCCAAGCACACTTCTGGCTATTTCTGCCTTTTATAAGCTTTGCCAGTTTGATGAGTATGAGGTAAAATTCAACTTCATGACCTCTGGCTCTGCTTTCTAGATTATTTTATGAAAATTGTTACTACATAAATCACCAGAAATAGGTAGTAGTCAAACAATTTGGTGTCTTGGGACATTTCCTCTTCTGTCCTGAATATATGTTCTGGGAAAATAATAGAACATTTTAACATTATCAGCTTGACAGAGAGCTGACTCAGTTCCCCTCACCAGGGAACCATTAATGACCACTACTTATCTCTTCTTCCTTCAATCCTTACAGACTGATCTTTTATCTGACAGTACCTGTGGATCCTCATCTTCTTTGCCTGGAAGGCAAAGAGCTGCTTCCTCCCCTGAGGTTCTAGCTTCTTCTGTATTGGTAAGAGATTCATAAATGTTATCTGTCTCTAAGAGTCCAGGACTCGTTTGTTCTTCCTTCCTTCCTTCCTTCCTTCCTTCCTTCCTTCCTTCCTTCCTTCCTTCCTTCCTTCCTTCCTTCCTTCCTTCCTTCCTTCCTTCCTTCCTTCCTTCCTTCCTTCCTTCCTTCCTTCCTTCCTTCCTTCCTTTCTCTCATAAACGCTTCCTTCTCTTGAGAGGTATTCCTATTTATCTTCCCTTTGAAGAGGAAGAATAGACATAGGTAATGGTAACTTGACCACATGCAAACAGTTACTACTTTATGCCTGCCATGACAAAATTATCCCTAATCTCCATCTTTCTTGGAAGTGAGATTCTCAGTTTTTTTTCATTCTTCCTGGTGCAAGGGAGTTACATCATACCTATATTTAGCTTAGAAACATTTAACTATACATATACACACATGCAAATATTGAAACATATACAAGGATATATAAACAGAGACAGGTAGGACAGTTGTGTGGATGATTATGCATTTGCTATTCCTTCAGTGGGTCTTAGTTTCTGTTTGCTTTCCATATGGTGAGAGTGAACATCTTGCCATATGGAATATGGTTCTAGGTTCTCTTCATTACACTCACAGCAGTCTAGTATTTCTGCTTAGATTGATAGAAATAGTGAAAGGAACAGATTTAGTTGGCCTTCCTAGCATTTCTAGTTAGCTAAAAGGCCCTTGGTGTATCCTTCCTCATCTTGTGGCTTCTCTTTTGTCGTGGTGAAAGAGGATTAAGAAAGAATTATGAGGTGGCATCACAATCTATTATAATCATATTTATTTATGATTCATTCATGTACTCATTTATTTATTTCAAGAACATATCTCCCCAAATTGTCACTTTTTTCCCTGTCAGCTAAGTCTTGATCTACCTTTGTTTTCTTCTGAGTACAAATTATCTCTTCTGCCTATCTCCTGATACATAATTTAATTATGCTTAATGAAGAATAAAGTTTACACTCAATTGTTTCCATAGCAACCATCTCAAGTCCATATGCTCTCTGATACAGAAGGTCTTCCTTTAAAGAGACTCTAACCCTTTCATAGTTAAAACTGCTAAAAACATTACCTTGTACTTTATGATCAATTTAAGGGATTTTTTAAAGGCAATTTTTTCTCTATGGGATTTTTGTACATGGGCATAAACTCTAGAAGCTAACTTCTATGTATGATAAGCCTCCACTGTGTTTGAGGTATTTCTAAGACAAACACTACTAAGTGGAGCTCTTTAGCTCTCAACTTCATTCTTGTCATTGTCCTTTTCATGTTGATATTGACAGTCTTATCCATCTTCCTTTCCTTTCCTTCACTAACTTTATATCTTGTCTTAGTTGGGTGACTAACTTACTTCTCTTTATTTCAAATCTTCTTCATTTCCTTCTCCTTTTCTTCCTCTTTCTCTTCCTCCTCCAGTTTGAGTCCTCTTCCTCTTTTTTTTTTTTGTCTCCTTCAGCTTGGGTCCTCCTATGGCCTTTCTGCTTAGGTCCTTCAATCCAAATTCTTTCAACTCTTCTCAAATCCTCCTCTCCCCCCAAATTCAGCCACTGGTCTTCTTCAAAATTCCCCAAACTCCAGCACAATTCCTTTTTCTTCAACTTGAGTCCTTCTCTTGTTTGTTTATTTGTTTGTTTTCTGCCCAACTTTCTCCTACCAAAGACTGAAGAGGATTTCTGGTTTCTTGTTTAGCAGGAGTATGATTGAGGGAGAGGTGGAAGTTGTAGTCAGGGAGGGGAATTTCAGAGTTCTAAGTCTTGGGTATAAAAGAATTCTGGTCTAGGGTGTGGTCATCCTTGTGGGTAACGGAAATAGGGTGCAGATGAAGGTCATTAGAGATCAAGGAATTGTGAATGCTGGAAAGAATCAAGCTTTCATGAACACAAAATCTATTTTCAATTTTTAAAAAAATTGAGCTCCTATTGTATGTGGTATAAAGTTAATTTGAAATGATAATTTCCATATACAATTTGGTTGTAGACAACTCAGATGATTAAAATTTTTGTAATTTTTCATCTTTGGTGTTTTTATCTTTGTCCATGGGGATGGTTAGACTATTAGTTTTGGTTAGTTTGTTTTTGTTTATTTGATATTTCTTCTCTTAGATTTTTTCAAGTCTAGCTTGAAGCAGGACAATAAGTGGCTGGGGAAGAGGTCAGGGAAGGAATCATTTGATATTCTACATTATTGGGAGAGGACCAGGTGACTATGTAGGATAGAATGATAACAGGGTTGGGCACAGTAAAGGGAGGAAGGAGGATAGTACTGATAAGTATAGGCACAGTATGGGGCAGGGAGAGTGTTGTGTTAAGAACCACACCCAGTTCTGATCTTTCCTGTGACCTTTCAGAACCCTCTTGGGATTTTATTGAGGTCACAACATCCTATTTTCAGATATAGGAAAGGAGACCCAATGTAATGTAGTAGAAAAAGATGTAGATGTGGAGCCAGAAGAACTGGGTTCTAATCCCAGTTACCTCACTTACTAGCTTTGTGACCTTCAGCAATGAGCTTGATTTCTTTGGGCTTTCGAGTTCATCTTCTATAAACTGAAAGGCTTGGAATAAATAATTTCTAGATTCCCTTTAAACTACAGCTGACATCTAGAACTGCAGACTCAGATGCCCTTGCTCACACAATTACTGGATATAATTATCCTTTTCAGTATGTCTTTCTTTCTTCTTGCTATCCTGTAAGCCCATTTCCTCTTATTCAGTCCTTCCATGACAAAAGCTCTCGACACCTCAGAGTCTAGATCTCCATGAAGTTTGACAAAAAGTGAAAATTTTTGTTGAAAAGGTGCTATTTTTAAACTTGGTTCATAGCAACTTTAGAGACTTATATTCTTTGAAAGGTATATTCAAGCCATCTTGGACAAAAATGTCAATGTGTTTAGTAGCAGAAATAAACCTATTAAAATATACGTCCAGAAATAAACCAGTCTCTCAGTTACTGCCTGAAGACAAGGGTCTGGATGTTTTCCTCCTAGGATCTTTGCATTAAGATCTAGACTTATTAGCTGCACCTATTGTAAAATTCAGTTGTGTTCACTTTATTTCCATCAAATGACCACTAGGGGCCCTGCTCGCACTTTAGCAGGGCTTTACTTTGTGCCAACAGATAAGTGATCATTTACTGTACCGGCAGTCCAGTTTACAGGCAGGACAACACTGAGCTATTCAACTTATTGCAAAAAGCTGTCCCTTTTCACATAAAATACAAGCCTTGGCTCGCCAACTCTGCCCTTTTCCCTCTCCTTCCACTCCTTTCTTTTTGAGGATTAGGAAGCCAGTTTCTTAAGCCACTTTTTGCAGATCTAGTCAGTGACCCATTTCCTTGACAACAAAGGACAGGCTTTGCCAGACAAAAACAATAAAATTACAGGAGATAGATAGGACAATCTATGCACACAAGATAAGTGTCAGCAATAAACACCCTTCTGGATGCATGCTTCAAAGTAAAATAAGAGGTCATATAGCAAAACAAAAGAAGAGGGTCTTGGTGACACCTTCTGATCAGCTAAACTTGTCAAAAGTTCCCTTTTGAATGGCTGAACCCTGATGAAAATAAACACTTTGGAAAATGTTTTCCTTGTACCTACAAAGGTCATTTTCTAAGAGCACTCTTACCAAATAATCCTGGGGGTCTTTAGCCCTAAAGTTTTCTCCAGAATTAATGTTATGGGACTGATACTGAGTGGAAGAGAATGAAATCATCTCATCTTTTGTGCTGACTGGGATTTAACTTTCCATCTGATTAGATAAAATCATAGTTTGTTAAAATAAAATAAATCATGAAAGATTAAAGTAGCAACAACTAGTAGAAATTATAAAATTTAAAAGAAATTATAAAATTATAAAGGGTAGAAGTTGGGGAGGTGAAACTGATCTCTC
Organism: Monodelphis domestica; assembly: GCF_027887165.1. Lineage (NCBI taxonomy): Eukaryota > Metazoa > Chordata > Mammalia > Didelphimorphia > Didelphidae > Monodelphis > Monodelphis domestica. The sequence continues at coordinate 225,399,565 of NC_077229.1, forward strand.
AGAAACATCTCAGGGAACACATTCACTGTTGCTCTATCTATTGTCAGATCTATGTTAAAGCATTTCAAAAATGTGTATCTATTCCAATATGATTGATATGTTAGGGGAATTTTGAACACAACAAATTTCAAGTTTTGTTTTCATGAAATTCCTTCTCTGAGCAAAATTGAGGAGGTAGAAAATTGTACCATTTCACAATTCACAAGCTGCAACCTTTCTGCCACCCACTTTTTTTTAGTCAATTTAGAACATTATTACTTGGTTTCAAGAGTTAAATTATTTCCCTCCCTCCCCTCCCCCTCCCCTTCCCACAGGCGACATGCAATTTCATTGGGTATTACATGTGTCCTTGATCAGAACCTGGCTGGCACCCACTTCTAAAAGCAACTTTGGGTCTTTATAAAGATAACATTTATTATTTGTCATGTAGCTTCTTGGAGATACTGTTTGGTAAAGGTGATCTTAGAGAATTGTGCAGTAGGAGCTGTGATTAGAGAAGAACCTGCTGACACCACTCTATCCTAATCTCTTCCCTTTCCATTGTGGTCTCTAGACATTCAGGTTGTTGACTTGTCCAATTTTTTCTTGCAGCCGGTGGGGCATAGACTGAGCAGCAGTTCAAGGTTGCAAACTTGGCCCCTATTTATTGTGACATTGGTGTATTTCTTAGCCATTTAACATGTATAAAAGCTGTGCCACAATTTTTATTAGGTTTTTATCCATCCATCCATCCATCCATCTTATCTATATATCCATCTTATCTATTTGTCTGTCTATCTATATATCTATGTATCTATCTTTTTCTGAAGTTTTTGAGTCTTAGCTTCATTTCCCCTTTAAGCTCTATGGTTTCCATTTTGTGATTTTGCATGTCATAATGCTTTGGGTAATAAATATTATAGCAGAATTGACTGTACTTCTGGTGGACCAAATAGAAGCTTTAAGACCTACTTCCTTCTGGAACCCTATGCTAAAGAAAGGGTTTGCCTTGGATATTACTGACTGATGAGTAGGAGGACCTCACAATTTAGTGCATATATAAAAAGGCCTCTCTTGCCTCTCTTGCCTCTCTTGCCAGTACTCAGTGCTCTTTCTTTAAAGATTTGTATCCTACCAGGACTATTTTAAGCCCTTTTACTGAGAGGTGGAGGAGGGATGATTTGCTCTGTCTCCCCTACCCCTACCCTGTAACTGAGATGTATATGGTCAAGAAGTCAAGCTTAATGGTGACCATATGAATTTAAGAGGTCCTGAGTCTTTTCTGGAAGAACTGAAAGAGTCCCTAGAAACTCTTTTAGTTCTCATGGATATGATGACCATAGACCAGCAACAGAAAAGAACAAGAAGATGAGGTAAAGCCTGATTCATTTCACCAAAAGACATTAATGGGCAATCATTTAAGGAGCATTGACTAAATAAGTGCTCACTACCTGTCAGGCACTATTCTAAGTGTTAGGGACACACACACACACACACACACACACACACATAGTCTGTGTCCTCAAGAAGCATATATTCTAATGGGAGAAACAACATGTTAAATAACTGGGCACATAAAAGAATAGGAATGACTCTAATTGCTATAATTTCCCTTAGAGTTCTAGGGATATCCCTGAAGGGTTGGGGTATCTTTCTCTAATGCTGTTGGTTTGAACTCCCATTCCATTGTGGTTGATTGGCAGTGAACTCCACAGTTCCATTCAATCAATTAACATTGATTTGTTTTTACAAAGGAATAGTTATTTTGATGACATAGCAAGAACTTAAGTATAAACATTTACCCCAATAACTGGGTAAATCCTCTTTGTTGTATCACTTCAATCCCTGGAGGAAGAGAACTCCTTGAGAGCAGGGACTCCCCCTCCCTTCACCCTTTCCTTTCTTTATATCTCTAATGTTTAGTCCAGTGTCTGGCACGTAGCAAGTACTTAAATGCTTCTTGGCTTGACTTGATTTGAGTCTCAGCTAATGCAGGACTGGGTTACAAAGATTTTTCCTTAGAGCATTAAAATTGGACTGGGTGGCTAGAAAACCAGGCATGGTCTTCACTGCCAGAGTGACTCACTCTCTTGAACTATCAGAACTCACAAGGTCACATTCATCTCCAATCTATCTCCTAAAAGCATGGGATGGTGGGATGGTAGGAATGGACAGAACAGACAACAGAGGCAACAACAAAGCCATGCACTAGAGGTTTTATGCTTCATTTAGGTTAGAGAGGGCCAGAGGCCCTCCTTCTTATACTGCCCCCTCTCTTTAAAATTAGATTATTCTCTTTTTCCTATGCTGGCAAGTGGGAGAAAAAAATGCTCACCCAGAGCCTAGTGCCTTTCTGAAAATTAGCTCCATCGGGAATCAAAGGGGCTTCCTCTGTTAAGGCTCAGACTGGAACTGGTTACAAAATGTCTGCTTATGTTCCTATTCTCTCTAAGGCAGTTCCATTGCATGCCAACATGTCTTCTGGGAAATGGGCTTCATTGACTCTTCCATAGGAGGGATTGCATCAGCCACTCACTCTGGTGCCCATCCTCTCATCAGGATTCCATTTAATAAGATATTTACAAAGCTGCTCAAGGTAATCAGAGAGGAAGTTATTATCAGCTGCAGGATGGGGGTAGGGGAGAATTGTAGGGAGGGCTAGGAAAGACCTTGTGCAGAAGATGGAATTTGAACTGAGTCTTGAAGGAAGTCAGAGAAACTAAGAGGCAGAGAATTCCAGACATGAGGAACAAGGGAGTAAAGGCATGTATATAGGAGATGCAGTGTAGTATTTGAGGAACTACTAGTAGGCTGATGTATCTGGACTGTAGTAAGATTACTGTAAGTAAGAAGGGAGTATGATATAAGAAGGCTGGAGAGATAAGAAGGGGCCAGGTTATAAAGGGCTTTAAATGCCAAAAGGCTTTATCTTTGATCCTAGAGGTAATACTAAACCACTGGAACTCATTGAGCAGTAGAGATAATAGCATGGTAGCTGAGTGGGGCTATATTGGAGAGGGGACCTACTTGAGGCAAGGAGACCAATCCAAAGGTTATTGCAGTAGTCCATGTGACAGGACATAGTATCTGAATTAGGGTTATGGCTGTGTGAATGGAGAGAAAGTAGAAACAAGATTTAAAGAAGGAAGATTTAGCTATGGATAAGAGTGAGTGAAATTGAAGAGTCAGAGATGACATTAAAGTTGTGAACCTGGCTGACACTGAGATTAGGAGCCTTAGAGAATTAGAAGTATGGTAGAGTTCTTGGCAGTAATAGAGAAATTCAGAAGAATGAAAGGATTGGTGGGGGGAGGGACATGTTCTTTTTTTGGACAGGTTGTGTTTGGTATATCTTCAGGACATCGAGTTTATTCAAAGTGCAATTTGAGAGTCATAACTCCAGCTCCACAGAAAGACTAAGAATGAAAATTTAGATTTAGTAATCACTAACATAGAGATGATAATTGATATTATAGTTAGTCTATAAGCATGAATTAAGTACCTACTATGTGCTAGGCACTGTGCTAAGTTTTGTAGATAAAAAGGAAAAGACAATTCATATCCTCAAGGAGTTCACAGTCTAATAGGGAGACAATTTGCAAACAACTATGTGTGAGCAAACTATAAACTGGATAAATTGGAGCTAATCAATAAAGGGAAGACACTAAAGTTACAGGCTTCTTTTAGAAGTAGAATTTTAGCTGGGACTTAAAGGAAGACAAGGAGGTTAGCCTAGAGATAGAGATGAGGAGGGGAGAGAATTCTAGATATGGGCAACAGTCAGTGATAAGGCATGACATTGGGAAATAGATTATTTTGTATGAGGAACAGTAAGGAGGTCAGTGTCACTGGATCATAGAGCATATGGAGAGGAGTGAAGTAGAAAGAAAGGATCTTTTAATTTCAATCCCTTTTCAAACTAATTAAAATCTACACCTCCACCCTCAATTCCCTTCTGTCCCTGTGGTATCACCAATCAAACCTTGCCAAACCCCAATCTTGGATTACTCCCTCCATATGCTTCCTTAGTTCTTCTTCACAAATCATCATGAATAGGCCTGCTACAAATGTGTTATCTAATCTCTCCCTTTAGCAAGGCAAACTTCCCTAACTCATCTGTGATCCCACTCTCCACAGTGGTTGTTCTAAATATCCTTGTCTCTCTCTAAGTCTCTCAGGCACCAACACCCTCTTGGCTCCTTTCACCTGAGAACTTCAATTTATATTGCACCAAAAATGTGAGACCATTTGATGGATTCCCTCTCCTCTCTCAAATTCTGATCTATCACCCAGACATCTTCTTTCACTGTCTCCTCATTTACTCTGATTTCAGATTAAGAATGGCTTTTCTCCTTAACAAGGCAAACCCTTCTATGTGCACCTTTGATCTCTTCCCTTCACAATTTATCCAGCAAATTGCCCCATCATCCTCACTCTTTTATCATCAGTCTCCTTATCTACTGGTTCCTTCCCTGCTGCATGCCTGTCTCTCTTATCCTTAAAACAAATAAACAAAAAGCTCTCTTTATTTGATCTGACCATTCCTGCTACTACCTATCATTATAGATCTTTCTTTCTCCTTTTGGCTAAACTCCTTGAGAAGCCAACTAAAATTGGTGTCTCCACTTCTGGCTTCTGCCCTCATTCAACTGAAACTGCTCATTTTTAAATGGACAAATAGAATGCTCTTTTGATCAAATGAGATATTTGTAAAATGCTTAGCACAGTGCCTGGCACATAGTAGGTACATATATATGTATGTATTTATGAAAGTGTATATACATATATATGTTTATTCCATCTCTCCTCAGTGTTGATCCTCTTTGATTTCTCTGTAGCATTTAGTACTGCTGGTCACTTTTTCTTCCTGGTTACTATCAGATCCACTCTAGGTTTTCTTGATCCTGCTCTCTCCTGTGTGTACTCCTACTCATCAGTCTATTTTTTCTCAGTCTTCTTGCTGGTTCTTTGTCCATGTCATGTCAGATCCAGTATGCCTAGGAAAGAACTGAAGAATGGAAATAATGGTCATGAAGAAAACAAAGACTAGGATTAAGGGTCTTAAGGCATAGCAAAAAGTAGAAATCTGGCAGGGATGTGAGCCCTGAGAATGGAGGCCCTCTTAAATATCTACAGAGTCATTATCGCTTCCTTCTTAGCAGGTAACAGGGCAACATTTCAGCATGCACTGAATAATATGTAGGTGGAAGCATGCCCCCAGACTCCCACATGGTTAACTGGAAGCAAGTAGGGAAGATCTGAACATATTTCATAGGTTGATTCCCGATATGTCATTTCAACCCCTGCTATAAGAAATGAACTTTCTTTTCAGAATTGTCCAAAAATGGAATGAGCTGTCTAGAAAGATAGTAAGCTATATGTCAATGGAAGTCTTCAAGTATAAGCAGAATGACCATTTATTAGAGATTTAGTGGAGGATATTCATGTTTTAGATAAGAACTGGACTTAGTGACCTTGGAGATTCCCTCCAATTCTGATACTCTAATTCTAGAAATAATAATACATTTCTGTCATTTTACTACATATGTGAACTGAGGAAATCCACTTATCTCTCGACTCCAATTTCCTCATCTGTAAAATAAGGGGTTAGACTAGATAATCTCTAATATGGTTTCCAACTCTAATAATTCTATTTCTTCTTTTGGTATCATTATTTTGTTTTCTACGCAGCAGGCAACCCACATATGAAGAGTTACATAATATATAGAAACAAATTAAGGAAAGAGTAATTTGGAATATGACAATAGTTTAGAGTTAGATAACTGGATTTTTTTTTTTTGGATGGGGATAGTGGGACCTATGTATAGAGTGTTCCCTCCTATTACTTTGAGGAGTTCTTAGGAAAGGGACGAATCGAACCTCTTAGTTTCTAAACAGAAGTTTGTAAAAATACTATCACACTCAATTCATTTTAAAGAGGCTGTTCAGGGAAAGGATTTAGGGGAACATCTTTCATGGGTCCCTACATACTACTGTGATTAATTTGGGTAGCAGGTGCATTCATGATTCCCTGGGTTTATAGATTGGTACCATGGCTAAATTAGTCTACTATTTTTGGGTGTGTAAATCCTCACCTATAAAGATTTGACTAAGCCCAAACTAGAAGCATTGCCTCACTATAGCCTTCAAATCACCATAAACTGGGCTTAGTACCAGGCTTGGCTGAGGGTGTTTGCTCATTAAATTTGGTTGACAAATTAAACACCCAAGGTTATGTGAAGTCAAATGCTAAGAAGGACCTTTCTTTTGCTCTCTTATCTCTTGTCTGTGATAAGGGGTCATACCCTAGAGTATAATGAGTCCAGAGCATTTAGAGATGTCTGAAGAGCATCTGGAAGATCTCTCTTTTTATTTTCATTTTTATGTATCCCATAATTATTTCTGGATCTCTATTAATGTGAAATAAAGGGTTTAATGTCTGAGAACTGTTCAAATATAATTTTTATTAAAGTTAAAATACTAGGTGTTTTAGCAGCTAGGTGGTACAGTGGATAGGGTGCTGGGCCTAGAATCAGAGAGTTTCTTCTTCCTAAGTTCAAATCTGGCCTTGGATGCTTATTAGCTGTGTGATACAAGGCAAGTCACTTAACCCTGTTTGCCTCAGTTTCCTCATATGTAAAATGACCTGGAGAAGAAAATGGCAAACCACTCCAGTATCCCTGCCAAGAAAACCCCAATTAGTATCATGAAGAGTTAAATATGACTGAAAATGATTCAACATAAAACAGTATAATGATAATCTAATTTTTGAAAGCATTTATAAATCACATACATACGATGTGTTAGCCATTGTGTGAAACACTGGAAATCCTAAGAAAAAAATGAAAACAATTCCTTTTCTTATGTGTACCTAGGGGGCTAGTTAAGCAGAAAGAGATACTTAAGGAAATCATTATATGAGTAACTCACTCTTTCTCCTTCCTCCCTCCTTGAAATTAACTGATTGGTTCTTCCCTCAGTGTATCTGAGTGGGTATAAACACAAAAGTGATCAAGTGAGAAGAGACTTCCTGCTGTAGAGAGAGTATAGCTATAGTAGGGAAATCTAAAGTGGATTCCTCCTTTACCAACACTTGCCACATTGGCTTTTCTGGTGTTCTTCATGTGTTATATTCCATCTCCCATCTCCATACCTTTTCATTCTCTCATGCCTGAAGTGCCCTTCTCTGTCACTTCTAACTTGGAATTCTTCATTTCCTTCCAAATTCAGCTCAAGTCCTACCTTCCACATGAAGCCTTTCCTGATCCATTCCCTACCCCTCAAACACCTCTCTGCCAAAATTACCTTTTAAATGTAACACCAGCATCAGCCTCTCCCACAGAGACTATGGAGACTGTTACTATATCTTTAAGAGGCAATGGAATCTTTGAATTAACACTTAACTGTATTTCTTTGAGGAATGTGTGAGGAGACTGAGAATTTAATTGTTTTGGAGGAACTTTCAACTATGATGACTGAAAAGAGGACTGAGAAAAGGGACTAAATAAACCTATTTCCTGAAAGAACTATGTTTAATTTTTATCATTGGAAGAAACATGAAGCAAAAAGTTGAGAAAAGACCTTAACCTTCTTACAGGATTATGGGATTGTGTTTGTAGAATAGAGAAGTTAGCAGTTGTAGTAATAGTTAAGGCAAATTTGGCTACAATCTTTCTTATAGCTGATATATTGCAGAGGAATGGTTGCCTTTGTTTTATTGTTGATTACATTGTTAGTCAGTCAATAACTTTTTATTAAGCTCCTACCATGTACCGGGTATTGTGTTAAGCCCCGGAGATACAAAGAAAGGCAAGAGTCCCTTTTCTTAAGGAACTCACAGAGTAATGGAGGAGACAGCATGCAAACAACCAGGTGCAAGCCAGCTATAAACAGGATATATTGGAGAAAATCAACTGTTAATTAATATCATAAGCAGTAAGCTTGATGCTTACTTAAATTTACAAGATTAGAGAGTTTGATTTAGAGAGGGATGAGCTTATGGGAAAACATAAACTGGGGCAAGGGCTCAGAGCCAATTGGTTAATTAATAAGAGAGATGATGTAATTTTAGCAATTAATAAGAAAATATCACAACATGTTTCTTACTTGCCTTCCAGCTTAGAATGTGAAGGAATAAGAAATCACCCCCACCTAGGCTACATATGAAAATATTAGACTACATATAAAGAAAGGATTTTAGAGGCTGATACCCTCACATGTAGCTTATGTACAAATAGGGCCAGCTAGATGGATAGAGCACCTGGGCTAGAGCCAGGAAGACCTGAGTTCAAATGTAGCCTCAGATGCTTACTAGCTTTGTGACCCATGACTCAATTAGTTGCTATTTGCCTCAGTTTCATTATCTGTAAAATGTGGGTAATGATAGTACCTACCTCTCAGAGTTGTTGAGAGAGTCAAGTGAGGAATAATTGTAAAGCAGTTAGTATAGTACTAATAGTATAATATAGCAATAGTATAGTACTAATACATATAGTATAGTAAGCACTATATAAATGTTGCCTATTTTATGTTGTTGTTCAGTTGTTTCCATCGTTTCTAATTCTTTGTGCCTCATTTGAGGTTTTCTCAGCAGGGATACTGAAGTGGTTTGCCATTTCCTTCTCCAGGTCATTTTACAAATGAGAAACTGAGGCAAACAGGGTTAAGTGACTTGCCCATGGTTGCACAACTAATTAATGTCTTTGAACTCAGGTCTTCCTCACTCAATACCCAGCACTCTATTAAAGGCAATGTAGCTGCCTCTATTGAGATTTTAAATTTTTTGGAGAATGGGTATTTATTCGGTTTAAAGGGACATGGTAGATTTATGATGAAGTTTAATGTCACAAAACTTTAAAGGTTGAGCCTGAATAAAAATGAGGTCTCTTGGGTTCCAAGTCCAGGGCTTCTTCAGCAACACACACACACACACACACACACACACACACACACACACACACACACACACACCCCACATCATACCACACACACACATACACAGACAGATACCATATCTTTTTTTTTTTATCTATCATCTATTTCTACTTGTCTCCCCTGATAGAATTAAATTTTTTTGAGGGTAGGGACTATTTCAATTTTGTCTTTCTTTCCCCAAAGCCTATTATAGTGCCCAGCACATAGTAGGCCCTTAAAAATATTTGCTGATTGATTGGCTGACTAAACCTGATCTTGGCTCCAGCAGAGTGCCAGTACCCTCTACCTGGGTGCTTCAACAGCATTTTGAAAGAGAGTTTGGGTTTAAGGTTGGAGAGATTGGTTTACAGATAATAGATGCTTAATGAGCTGAATTGAAGTAAATGAAGTTGTTGGATTGAAAAGACTCAATAGGACTCTTGAGTCTGAGTTTGAAAAATGGACAACATGGCACAATAAAATAGATATCGAACTGGAGGTTGGGAGACTCAATTAGATGAGATAATTTAGTACAGTGCCTTTCCCATTGCAGATGCTTCATAAATTGGTATGAAGAGAATATTCTCAAACGTCCCTTCCAGCACTAGGATCTCCATGCATTGTCTCTAGTCTATTATTTAGAAATTGTCCTGATACTATATTTGTGTTGAACTCTATATTACGTAGGTAGAAGGAGGCCTTGACTTAGAGTTGACAAAAGGTTAGTATAGGTCATGAAAACCTCACACATACTGGCCTTGGGGACCATAGGCAAATCATTTAACACTTCAACACTAGAACAATTCTCTGAGAATGTAAGTTACAGAATAATTGCCCACATATATTGGTAGAGATAATTTCCTCACTTAGAACTCCCCACATCATGGAAATTCTAGGTCTAATCTACCTACGTGTGTGTTCATGTATACATCTGTGCTTTAACAATGTACTTCATTTACACCTTAAGTTTATCTCTTTTTATATTTACATTAGGGGTCTTGGGGACTCCTCAAGAACAAAGTGTTCAGTTCTACCCCAAGCGTTTTCTACCAAGGATGAAAAAAAAAACCCATGAGTTCCTCTCATGAATAACTCGTTCACAGATTTAGAGGTTTTCATTTTATTACAGTAACTCATTGCCTAGTTGTTTAGTACCCTGCCTTCAGGCTCGGCCCCAACCTCAGCTCCTTCTTGATATTTTAAAAGTTATCCCATCCACCCCCACCCCAAAACACCTGGCTGGTTATGCAATAGCACACACAGGGAAAAATCCCTTTTATGGCCTCTGTATTGGTAATTCAAAATATTTTATTTGGCATAATATTTCAGAAACATTCTAGCATCACTTGCTTAAATGGCTCCATTTACCATTTAAGTAAGGTACATGCAGGCACTCAGGACCATGACTCTTGAGCATACTGAACAAACTCCATTTGCCTCATGTTTTATTATATACCCAAGGAGAACATCAACTAGCAATTACCACATGAAATCTGGCACTGAACTTTGTTACCTAAACCAAGCAAATCAAAAAGAGCTTTAGGGATTTTCATCAATAAGCTTAATAGGCAGCCTAAAGCATGTTAGATGGGGGATGTTTATTATGCCATCCCTGAAATGAGAGTTGGAGGGGTGTTGGGTCTTAAATTAGCAAGACCATCTTCTAGGAATCTAGAATACATTTACGTTTGTTAACAATAGCATTTTGAGTAGACCTGATCCACAATGCGGTCCTTTGTATACTTTCTGAAGATAAAAATGAAAGGGATTTGTTAATTAAAATAGAGATGGCAAATATATTGAGTTTCATAACAAATAAAATGAGGAGTTATTAAAATACTTAGTTTATATTAATACTGCTCATACCCTCATATAGCTTGTAGTTTAATAGAGATTACACAGAGAGGTGGCTAAAGAGCATAGATAACTATGAAATACATAATATGTACTAGGTGAGAAAGATACAATCAAATCAGCATAGTGAAAGGAGTACTAGATTTGCCATCAGAACTTTGGGATTCAAGTTTCAACTCTGCATAGCAGTGGACAATGTTAAATTCCTTGGACCTCAGTTTCCTGGTCTGTAAAAGGTTGAGTCTAGATGAGATAATCTCCAAAGTCCTTTCCAACCTAACTTTTATAAATGTATTCTATAAAGACCCGAGGGAAGGTCATTCCTGACAGAGAAGGCATTCAAAGAAAGTTTTATGAAAAAAGGTGACACATAAAGCAAGAAAGTTGATTCAAGAACAACAGATTGTGCAGGGATTCATTATAAGTGACTTGAAATGTCTTCTTTGCTTATGAAAAGCATTGGGGCAGCTAGTTGCAGAGGATAGAGCTCCTGTCTCTGAACTTAAGAAGACTTGAATTAAAATTTGGCCTCAGACATTCATTAAGTCACTTAACTACAAGTTGTCTCAGTTTTCTTCTTTGTAAAATAGGGATAATAATGGCATCTCCCTCTCAGAGGAGTTGTGAGGATCAAGTGAGATAATAACTAAAGTATTTAGCACAGTGTCTGGAACATAGTAAGCACTAGATAAATGTTAGCTATTTATTATTACCATTGTTGTTGTTTTTATCTGAGATAGGTAGAAGCCGGGGGTCAAAAACAGTGGAACTGTCATATAGACAAAATGACCTCCATGATTTTGAGATGATGACAGGCCATTTAAATTAGCATTGTATCTCCTTTACTGCCCAACATGGCACCTTGCTATTTTTGCTAAATGCAACTGAATCTCATTGGTTTAGGACTAACCTTACTTGATCTCTTTTTCTTCCCTGCCCTTCCCCGCATCCTGCTCTGCACAAATAATAATTTATGCTTTTAGTACTTAAAGGTTTACAAAGTATTTTCCTCTTAATGATGCTTCAAGTTAGAAATCACCACCTCAATTCCATAAGCATTTATTAAGTACCTTGTGTGTACGAGGCACTGCTTCCTCAAAAGTCCCTTTTCCTCGAGGGGCTTTCATTATAAAAAGAAAAGAATATGTAAACAGGTAAGTGAAGACAGTATTCAGGCAGGGATTAATGAAGTGCAAGAATTATTATTCCAATTTAACATACGAGGAAACTGAGGCCCAGAGTAATTATGTGACTTGCAGGCAATCATACAGATAAAAATATTGAGATTAGGACTTAAACTTAGGTTCCATGAATACATATCTCTATCATGAATATATATCTACAAATATAGATATATATTCGGTGATTTACCATACCCACTGACTCTATATAAATGTTTACTTGCATGTGTATATTTACAAATCTGTATATGCATATACAAACACACTCAGGTAAGAGGCAGTGTGGTGTAGTAGCTAGAGAACCTCTTAGAGTAAGGGAGACTTGGCTTTAAGCCCTGCCTCTGATACTTCCTGGCTTTGTGACCCTGGGAAAGTCACTTAACTTCTGAGTGTTCCTGACATCTCTCCTAAATTGCAGAGAATGAGCCAAAAAGGAGTTCCCTCTACCAAAAAATCAGGTACTTGATCTACCCAGTCTCATTGTTAAGAACCTATGAATCTTGGCATTCTACACTTCTCTTTCCTGCTGTGGAAGTGAAAGGGGCCTCTGCAGGCTTGAGAATCATTTTGTTTTTTTCTTTGTTTCATGGGTTTCCTTGGCCAAAGAATTCATCAGTTAGTGGCCAACCTATGTGTATTTGGGACCAGTAATACAAATGGATAATGAATTGAACTCAGGAGGAAAAGAACAGGCTGGAGTGTTTTGGGGAAATTTCGCAATGCTTTTATTGATCCCAAGCTGGTTTCTCACGAAAAGAGAGATCTTTTCAATACAGATACATGTGTTCTCCTGGCAATGCTGCACAGTTATGAACCTTGGAAACCCTTGATCTCCCAGGGATCAAAGTTGTGGATGATCCAAAGGGCAACAGTGAGAGACATGATGAGGGTAATGAGGCTAGAACATATTTTCAATGATGGCCTGTGTACCAGGGGTGGATAAGGGATATAAAGGAAATGAGTAACTAGAAAAGGAACTGTTTCCCTTTTCTATTTATATTCTCAGACTTATTATAGTGTTTTGAATATAGAAATAATTTAATAAATTACTTTGCATTGCTTCTGTTCTATATATGTATACTGATGATCACTCCGTTCTGAGTCATTCATCCAACTGGATATTAGAATCCAGAAATTAGACATTTCTGATGTACTTGGTTTTTCCTAGGTTGATGGTGAGATTTTGAATGATTATAGAGCTTCTTCAGGAGATTCTGTAATGTTTTCACCTTAGAGGAATAGCTTCATTGTCACTTGCAGATAGAAGCATCTGAAGGACCTCACCATTTACAGGGAATCTTTTCATTTGAACTGTATCCTGGACATTCTCCATAATATCAGTAAACATTTTTGAAAAGCGATGAGTCTGTTATGCTTTGCTTGATATTAATAATTATAGGTATTTCAAATTTAGTTTTCTCAATTGTCATAACTTTCAAGGAATATTATATGATTTTTAACATACATTTAAAAATATTTTAGTAGATATATTAAAAATGTTTCAGCATAGAACATTTTAAGGTCTCTTGTTGAAGAAAGGTAACTAAAGTGGAATTTTGTGCCTACCAGAGCAAATGCTTTTTTAAATAGTCAATGAAAAATGATTACAATGGAATCTGATCTCCCCTGGATATTTTTGTCAGGTAGAGTCTGAACCATACAATTATAAAGAGATGATCTGCTGTGGAATGTCATTTGTGAAACACTGACTCTTCCCTTTTCACATTTTTGTCAAGTATACTATATAATATATATTTAACCTTGTGAGGGTAGCCATCGGGTCATCGACCCCTGGTGAACTAAGGCTTTGCTCACCCAGCATGTGAAGACTGCTTCGGCTGAACAGATGGAAGAAATCAATAAGAAGGTTCGACGGCTGAGAGGGCGACGCAGCAAGGCACTGTGGAGTGCTCAGGGCATGTTGGAGCACAAAAGACAACACGGCCATCCAATGCAGCTGAGGAAGTCTCCAGGTGTAACGACTTTTTGTGCCAATGGACCCAGGCTTCCAATGCCGAGAGAGTGGGACTGTCTCTGTGCATCGACTTTTCCACTTAAATCTTCATGCACAAGTGTCTTTGTGCACATATGCACAAAGACAATCATCATCTTCGGTTACTGAGAGACTACTACTATAACATTTATATATACATAATGCATGTATACAAATATAAAATTATCCTAAATATTGTCAGTTAATTAATTTAAAAAAAACCCTTACCTTCTGTCTTAGAATCAATACGGTGTATTGACTCCAAGGCAGAAGCGTCGTAAGAGCTAGGCAATGGGGGTTAAATGACTTGCCCAGGATCTCACAGTTGAGAAGTGTCTGAGGCCAGATTTGAACCTAAGACCTCCCGTCTCTAGGCCTGGCTCTCAATTCCCTGAGCTATCTAGCTGTCCCCCAAGTCAATTAGAATTTTTTCCTAATTATATGTAAACAACCTTTTTTTAAACATTTAAAAAAAAATTGGAATCACAAACTCTTCCTTCCTCCTTCTCATCCCCATTTCTTGAGAAGGCAAGCAATTTTTTATAGATTATACATAAGTCATGGAAAACATATTTCAATATTAGCCATGTTTCAAGAGCAATCATAGACCAAAAAAGAACTGAAGAAAAAATTTTAAAGTATAAAACAATGTATGCTTTGAACTACATTAAGACTACAAGATTCTTCTTTGGAGATGGGGAGGATCCTTCATCATAAACCCAGAATTGTCTTGGCTCATTATATCACTGTAAATAGATCTAATATTTACAGTTGAACACCATATAATATCATTTTCTATTTATGATGTTCTCCTGGTTTTGTTCACATCACTTTGCTTCAGTACATGTAAATCTTCCCAGGTGTTTCTGAAAGCATCTTGTTTGCCATTTCTTATAGCACAATTGTATTCTATCACAGTCATATACCACAACTCATTCAGCCATTCTCCAATTGATGGGCATTCCTCAATTTCCAATCCTTTGCCACCACAAAAAAAAGAGTTGCTTTAAATATTTTCATATAAATTGTCCTTTTCCCCTTTCTTTGATCTTTTTGGTATACAGACCTAGTGATATTTCTGCATCCAAGGGTATGCATAGTTTTATAGCCGTTTGGGCATAGTTATAAACTGCTTTCCAAAATGGCTGGATCAATTCACACCTCCACCAACAATGCATTAATGTCATAATTTTCCCACATTTCCTCCAACATTTGTCATTTTCCTTTTCTGTCATGTTAACTAATCTCAGAATGTGTGAAGTGGTACCTCAGAGTTGTTTTAATTTTCATTTTTCTAATCAACAGTGATTTCAAGCATTTTTTCATACGTCTATAGATAACTTTGATTTCTTCTATTGCAAACTCTTTATAGCCTTTAGTAGTCGTTGTAGTCTCTCGGTAACCGAGGATGACGATTGTCTTTGTGCGTTTTCATCTATGATAGATGAGTGTGCACAAAGACACTCATGCGTGAAGGAGATTTAAGTGGAAAAGTCGATGCACAGAGATAGTCCCACTCTCTCGGCGTTGGAAGCCTGGGTCCAGTGGCACGAAAAGTTGTTACAGCTGGAGACTTCCTCAGCTGCATTGGATGGCCGTGTTGTCTTTTGTGCTCCAACATGCCCTAAGCACTCCACAGTGCTTTGCTGCGTCGCCATCTCAGCCGTTGAACCTTCTTGTTGGTTTCTTCCACCTGTTCTGCCAAAGCAGTCTTCACATGCTGGGTGAGCAAAGCCCTGGTTCACCAGGGGTCGACAACCCGATGGCTACCCTCACAAGGTTTAGCCGGCCTGTCGAAGCCGTTGCCTGGGGTGTGGCCGCTGCCGCATGCTAGCAGCTACTGGGAGCCACAAGTGAGAGCTGGGTGTCAGGTAAGGGTCAGAGGCTGGAGAGTTGCCCTAGGAGGGCACGACAAGCCCTCCATCATAGCCTTTAAACATTTATTAATTGCAGAATAACTTGTATTCTCATATGTTTGACTCAATTCTCTATAGATTTGAGAAATGAGACCTCTATCAGAAATATTTGCTATAAAATCTTTTCCTCTACTTTCCTGCTTTCCTTTTCATCTTAGCTGCATTGGTTTTGTTTGTACAAAGCCTTTTAAATTTGATATAATAAAAATTATCCACTTATATCCCCAAATGCTATTTCTTGTTAGGTTATAAATTCTTCCCTTATCCATATATTTGACAAGTAACATATTCCACCCTCTTATAATTTGTTTATGATATCACCCTCCATGTCTAAATCATGTACCCATTTTGACCTTATCTCAGTATCTGGTGTGAGATGCTAGACTATACCTGTTTTCTATCCACTGTTTTATATTTTCCAGCAATTT
Organism: Monodelphis domestica; assembly: GCF_027887165.1. Classification (NCBI taxonomy): domain Eukaryota; kingdom Metazoa; phylum Chordata; class Mammalia; order Didelphimorphia; family Didelphidae; genus Monodelphis; species Monodelphis domestica. The sequence goes on from NC_077229.1 coordinate 225,415,829, forward strand.
TTGTCAAATAGTGATTTCTTGTCCCCAAATCTTGGATTTTGGGGTTTATCAACCACTAGATTACTATGGTCACATACTACTATGTATTGTGGGTCCAATATATTCCAATGATCTACCATTCTATTTCTTAGCTAGGACCAGATTGTTTTTGTTCATCCTCACTTTGTAATACAGTTTGAGATCTGGTATTGCTAAGACAACTTCCTTTATATTTTGTTTTCATTGGTTCCTTTGATTTTGTTCACCTTTTCTTCTTCCAGATAAATTTTATTTTTAGCTCTACAAAATAATTTTTTGATAATTTGGTGTGGCACTGAATAAGTAAATTAATTTAGGTAGAATTGTTATTTTTATTATATTGGCTCAGCCTATCCATGAGCAATAAATATTTCTCCAATTGTTTAAATCTGACTTTGTCTAAAAAGTGTTTTGTAATTGTGTTCATATAGTTCCTGGGCTTGTTTTACAGGTAGGCTCCCAATATTTATATTGTCTGTGGTTATTTTAAATCAAAATTCTCTTTCTGTCTCTTGCTACTGGAATTTATTGAGAGTATATAGAAATGTTGATGATTGATGTGGGTTTATTTTATATCCTGCAACTTTCTTAAAGTTAATTATTTTAATTAGTTTTTTAATTGGTTCTTTAAGTCTAATGTCATATCATCTGGAAAAGATAGTTTAGTTTCCCTACTGCCTCTTCTAATTTCTTCAATTTTTTCTTTTATTATTGCTCTAGTATTTCTAGTACAATATTGACTGATAGTGGTGATAATGAACATCTTTGCTTCACCTCTGATCTTATTGGGAAGGTTTCTAGTTTATCTCCATTACAGATAATGCTTGTTGATAGTTTTAGGTAGCTACTATATGTAATTTTAAGGAAAGCTACATTTAGTCCTATGCTTTCTATTGTTTTTAATAGAATGAGTGTTGCATTTTCTCAGTGTGCATTTTCTGCATCTCTTGAGATAACCATGTTGTTTTGTTATTGCTATGGTCAATTAAGCTGATAGTTTTTATAATATTAAATTAGCTCTTCATTCCTGTATAAATTCCACCTAGTCATACTGTATAATCTTTGTGATACAATACTATAATCCCTTTGATATATTTAAATTTTCCCCATCAATATTCATTAGGGAATTTGGCCTATTGTTTTCTTTCTCTAATTTTGTTCTTTCTGATTTAGGTATCAGCACCATATTAAATATCTTAAATATATTAGAAAGTAGGCACCAGTGGTTGAAAATTATTAATTATCTTTCAATAGCCTTTTATGGCAGGTAATAATAATAGAGTTATGATTTTTTCTAAGCATTTGTTATCCTCCCCACTTTCAGATACATTGAGAACAAATCTGTGTCCTCCAAAGTGTTACTTTCAACATGGACCTCCCCTGCAGTTAAAAGTTATTTTTTTTTAAATTCTAGTTATTCTTTGTATCTTTGTTTTCCTCAGTGCTGTTTCTGCTTCCTTGTGAAGTACATTAGGAATTGTGATGTTAGAGTCCAAATATGTTGGCTCCACTGTTATTGATGAAGAAAAGAATTTGTTATAGAAATTTTACAGATTTTTTTTCCATTTTTATCTGTTCAGTGAATTCCTTCCAATTCCATCCTTAAAAACTCCCAGAGTTGGATGTCTAGCCAAACTTTCTGTAAACTAGATTTTTCTCCCTACTGTTACTTGATATTTTATGAGACTATACAGCTTAAAATCTTCCACCATCCTTTGTAAGATTTTGCATATTAACTCTATTGAAATAATGGATAGCAATGCTTATATCAGTTCTAGTAAAGAGTGTAAAGATTAAAATTTAGGGGAGATGGGGAGACTGAGGCAGGTAGAAATTAGTTTCTCTCTGCAAGGAGTATTATATTTTTTAGAGGTTTATTAAAGGCTAAAGATTAAAGAATATACAAGTAAGAAACATGTGCCTAGGCCAGAGGCCTAGACAAAATAACCTCACATCACGCAAGAGACGAACCTGCTCCAGAACAGAAGTCCAAAAAGAGCCAAGAGTCCCTCAAAAGCCTTTGAATCAGCTTAAATACCTTCTCGATATCGGCCCAGGTGAGATTACAAGGCATTCTGGGGAAGTGGAGCAAAGGCTCATGGGGATTGTAGTCCTGTATTCGAGTCTATTTTTTACAAGAGATTGCCATATTTTGCAATTGTCTAGTCAATCTAGGAGATAGCTGCTTTAGAACCTATCTATCATTTTGCATTTTCTTTATTCAGAAAAGAGTTTATTTTTTTTTCACAATTTTTAAATTTGTTCAGTCTTCCCTTAACAGCAATGGTGTTTTCCTATAGTGGCTATATTTGACTTCAGTGACAACTTAATCATAGTGATATTTGACTTCTTTGGTACTATTTCCTTCTTTATTGTGCAATGGGAAGTCTTCGATAGTATAGCCTGGGGCTCAGAGTACAGAAGCTTTTGATTATATTCATAAGCATATTTGTCTTAAAAACTTGATAAGGTGGGAAAGAAGTTGAGAGTTGGTTGAAACTTGTACGAAGAAGTCACTGTTAATTTAAGCATGATAATGGATAACACCAACCAATATGGAAAAATTATATTTAAAAGATGTGGCCAAAGCTGATCAAGTTTACAGATATTGGATATTTCAAGGAAATAAAATAAGAAAAGATTCTTTTTAACAGTTTTAGTTGGATTATATTTCTTTCTCTCTTACTCTTATAATTTTGTTATAAAAGGTTAATATTATTCCTTTCACTCATTATTACTTGAAGATCCAACTGAGATATGTATCACTGAAAGACTTCTGTTATGCATGCAGTATGTTTTTATTATATAGTACAGAAAAAATAGCAAAAACACATGGAATTTGCACACATTTGGTTTGTCCTGATTGGCTTGGTTTCCTTGAAATCTCAAATAAAATTCTATCTTCTACAAGAAACCTTTTCCAGCCCCTCTTAATTCCAGGGCTTTCCATTGATCCTTTATATATCTTGCTTTGCATATATTTGCATTTTGTTTCCTCCATTAGATTACAAATTTCCTGATTTCACTGTCTTTTGCCTCTTTTTGTATCTCTAGTGCTTAGCACTGTGCCTGGTGCAGAGCAGATACTTAATAAATATTTATTGATTGCTATAGGAGATAACCAAAAATTCCAGGAAATGATTTTTCATACTTCCTTTGGATGCCTGAAAAAAAAAGCATCTCACCCAATTCTTTTATCTCTAAGGAGAATTGTGTGTCATCTTCCATTTAGTTGTAATTTCTTTTTTTCTTTCACTTTCATTTATAGTGAAACTCAGAATGAATAGAATTTAATTCTTTTAGCTGCACTTGGTAATACTTAGGGCAACAGTTAAACTGATGTTTATAGGTACACTAAGAACTGTATCATTCATAGCTATCAGTCCAGGACCAAAGGTCTCCAGAGTTTTCTTATCATACTCCCAAACCTGGAAGAGATAAACCTGTTCAAAATTTGTAGGAGCCTTTGGGAAGAAATGATCTTATTGAGATTTGGAGAGTGAGCACATCAAATACACTTCACCATTCTATAAGTAGCTAATCTCCAGTGCTCTTCTGTCCACTGATTGGGCCATAAGCCAGAATCAAGAGACTTGCCATCTGTTCTCATTCCCCTTTTGCTTTCAACGCAATGTTAGTGTACCTTATTGATCCACTCATATTCTCTCTTATTTCCTAGCCTACCACTCTGAAGTCTAATCTGTGTGAATTTTAGATTTACTCCATCCTGCTTAGTCTAACAAAACAGGAATGTCTACACACCTACTTAAGGATTCAGTGTTGAGAAGGATGACCTATGACCTATGTGCTAGCAAATGACAAATCAGAAACAACTGACAGACCCCCTGGGCTGTCCTAAGTCAATCTTAAGCCACTGTTGGTACATGTGAGATGCAGGAAGTGATGTAAAAAATGGTCTATATATTTTGTGTCACTTCCTCTCTCCAGGCTCTTTTGGCAGGGAGGTGGCTGGTGGCAGCATGCTGGGCATCTTGGCATCTTGGCGTGGCTGCAGCTATTGTCCGGGTTTGGTGGTGAGCGTCCTTGATACAGTAACTGGGAGAAGCTTAATATCGTGGGTCAGGTGAGGCGTTTTCCCTGAACTCTCTTGGAGTTTAGGCTGATTCCTTTTCCTTTACCTTTCCTAAAAACACCATCCTCCTAGGAGGCCCCTCATCTCGGAGGAGGCCTCGTGGCTGGAAGGTCTCTGAACTCCCCTTGGCTCAGGCTAGGCTAAAGAAATCTTATACCCTTTTCCCTCTCTCTTCTTCTTAATTCCTTCCCTCTATTTTAATTAAACCAACATAAAATTCCCAAACTGACTTGAGTATTTTTATTGGGATTTGAATTAATCCCTGGCAACCATAAAGATAATATATTAATCAAAACCCTTAAATTTCCCCCTTACATCTGTAAAACTTCAGTTCACTCCCTGACAGAGTTCTGGTCTCTACATGGAAGTCCAATAGTCTCTTTGGAGCAATAGTCTTACCAGCCCATGAGGATGTTTTCTGCCCAAACCACCAATGCCAAATGGAGTAGCAGAATTATTCCCAGCAAACCCACACCAAAAGCCCTCATCTTTTATAGCCCTTTTCTCCACATCACATCCTGTCTCTCTGAGCTGGTCTATCACATCTCAAGAACCAATCAAAGTCTCTCTGCCATGGACCCATAACCCTTAGTTCTCGGTCATGTTCCTAGGGCTCTTAACCTGTGACCTCTGTTTGGAGCCAGTCATGCTAATGGGATGGGTTGGAGAGAAGAAAGTTCATGACCCTAGAAGAAAGGAGTTCTCTTAACACATTTAATATCCTGGAGCCAGCTCTAAATTTCTTGCTGGGGTAGATTGTTAAAATTTCAATGTGAATATTTGTACCTCAGAAATTAGCATGGCTAAAAATCAGGATTTGACTTGTTTTGTGGACTTTACAGACCCAGAACCTATTAATAATGCAGATTAAATTGAAAAGAATATGTGTACATATTTTTGGGGGGGAGTGGAGGTAGAAGAAGCCTGGTTGTTAAGCATGTCTGTATATCCTTATAAATTTTCTTTTATATCCTTATATTTACCCAAGTTATCCCTATCCCTCAGTTATTCTCCTACTCTACCCTAATCTTCCATTGTTCCCCCTTGATTCTTTATTATATTGATAACAAACTGCCCTTAGTGTAAGACCTTTGTTCTCCTCCTAGAAACTACTAGGTATGAAGTTTTTAATTTTCTATATCCCTGTTGTTTCCCCTAATAGAATATAAGGTCTATGAGGGCCAGTAATGTTTCATTTTTGTCTTTGAATTCTAGTGCCTGGAAGAAAATAAGTGCTTTATATGGCACTAAATCAAATTAGCCCTATCTCTTTCTTTCTCCCATTACCCTGAACTCCTCCCCATCATCTCACAGAAGCAGAAGAAAGCTACACAAGTCTAAGGAAAGTTTTGTCTTTTTCCTTGTTTTGTGAATTGTCATGACCAAATAATTCAATAACAGGTGGCCAGACTCTTATTGATAAGTCTCTTTAGGCTTAACTAGACTGATCCTCAAGCGAGTTTGTGGAAAGGGCTATACCTGAGACTTTTCCAGTGTAGCAGAGCTTCAAAGAGCTTTTGTTCTACTGGCATAAAATTCAAAAAGCTAGAGTCACCTTCATACCATGATAGAATATCAGAGTAGAACTCTGTGGCATCTTCTCTGTTTATCTGTTTAAAATGTGTTGGTCAATGAGTTCTGTGCATCTACATCTCTCTTTGGACAACTCCTTTTTTTTCTTCCTCATCAGAATTGTTTTTCTTTAGAATGTATTTTTGGGTAATTTCCCATTCTACCTGGGATGACTTCTCCAAAGGATTTTTGGGAGCATGAGATCACCAGTTTTTTCTTTTCCTCTAAAATCTAAGCTACCTTTGAGACAAAGACTCCCTTTCTATCTTTCACATGATTCTAATATGAAGGCTCAGTTCCATCTAAGGTTCCCATAATTTCAGTTTGACTAGTTCCTCCTTGTTGGTTAGAATAAGGTCTACAATATTGACCACCTAATAAGAAGAGACTGTGGTATATTATTGTGACGCTTGTGGGCTGCTGATGACATTTTATGTGTACACATTGAGACACTTAGAGCATTGTAGTAACAGCAGCAGCCCAACTGGCTAATTTGGTACCTTCCTTAAGCATACAAAAAAGAAATGTGTCACTGTATTAGTTATTCTGCTAATTTCTGAGGTATCCACTGGGTGGCTCTCTCCTTAAGCCATCAGCCCAGGAGATATCTCAATTCTTTGATATGAATGTGGTACAGCCTCTCCAGTAGCTTTCAGTGTTCCCATTGGCCACCACAGTATGCTCAGTCTGCAATTGAATATATTGCTTCTCCCATCACAGAAACACATAACTTCAACCAAAAGCACTAAGTGGTTTAAAAGCAATGTTGGCTACGTTTGGATTTTAGAAAGGGGATGATATAGAATATGGTTCAAAGTAGTAAAAATAGAAAGTCTGTGATTCCTTTCAGCATTCCTCAGACTCAGCTACACAACATATTGTGGCTGTTTTGCTTATTGAATATAGCAAACATGAAAGGGAAAATGTTACACAGTGCCCCTTTTCAGCCAGCTTCTAAAGCTTCTCCCGCTTACTCTCCCAGATCTTAGTATATGGAAATAATCTCAAACTGCTTACTCCTGAAAATTTTGGAAAGGAAGGAATTGCATATCTGGGACCCCTCTCAAAATTAGGGACTATATAAAGGAAAAACAAGGAAGTCATAGTCTTAAGAGGGATGTTTTACCATCTGCTTAACCAACCAATTGGATTTTTCAGTAGTTGCCTCTCTTTGCTGTTCTACACATGTCTCACATACACAGATCTCTGCTATGGAGGCCTCTTGGGAATTTTTTCATTAGAAAGTAAGATTAAATGAGGCTGGGGGTTATTGGGAAGTGATAACTATGTTTTTAAAAAGCAACAATGAGACAATGAATAAATTTAAATTATAATGTAATTTGGGAAAGCCATACTTGCTTTTTGTAAAAAGGATTATGAGATATTTTAAGATTGTATAAATTTATGCTTATCAAGGAAAATTATGATTAAAATGGTAATAATCTATCTTGTTGTGGCAGTTATTGGACATAGTTTTTTTTAAAATAAGAATTTCATAATGGAGTTGTGTGGTAGGGTCTTGGGAACTGAATGAATTTGTGTTTGAGGATCAGGTTAGCTACATGAATTGAATAAAAAGAAATAATAATTCATAAGGTCTCTCCCAATTCTAAATCCTTTAAAAGTATATAGAGTTATCCCTCTCTATATCTTGGTTCACTTATTGTGTCTTCACTGTATCGTGTGTTTTTTTTTAATTAATTCTGTATCATAGAGTTTTTGCTATATTGTGGGATTTTGTGGATGAATATCATACTATACCCAATGGAAATGCAGTACACCACTACCTCTTGAGCAAGTTTACCAACATGAGATTGTACACGGCACACTATTGACTGATGAAAGGTGATCAACCACAGCACTGTGTTCTGTATCCTGGGTGCTGATTGGCTCAGTGACCATAGGTTAATAAGAGTGTAGAAAGGTTTATAGGAGAGTGAGAAGGGTTCATAAAGCCTTAAAATATAAATAAATAAAGTAAATATAATGCCTCTACTTTGTGGATTTTCACCTATTGAGGTGGCCTCTGGAACATAACTCCCGTGATAGATGAGGGATCACTCTACTGAATTTTAATGGCATCATATCTTTAAGGTTTTGAAATAAAAGTCCTTTAATATATGAGATTTCATCATGTTGATTGCCAAACAAAGGAGGTTACCAGACTTGTTTTGATGCACTTTTGAAGTAATTCCATATTCTGTTTTTGAGAAGTTGAAAAGACTTGCCTATGTAAATTTCTTTATTTTCTCTTGGTTGTAAAGAAAGTTTGATAGCTAGTGAAGAAGGGTGGAAAGCACATCAATCTTCCAATATCAGGGTATTTTAGGATAGCTGATATTGAGTCTGAGATTAGAAAATGCTGAATGAGCTTGAATCAGTGAGTTCACAAAATTGAATCTCAAATTCAAGAGAATGTTCTAGGTCAGGGGAACATTTTTCAAAGATTTGGCTTGTTCAAAGACTTAGAAAGTTTAAGTATCATCCAGTTTATTTTTATACGAACTTCCGATTACTCTTTCTTGGTATATTTTTTGTATGAATCTTATAGATTCTCTTTTCCTTTTAAATAAACCTTGGAAAAACCTTATTTGTGGCTTTGAGCACATGTTAGGATGAAGAAAGAAAAAGGGGAACTTGGGCTTACCTAACTTGCTATGGTGGCACATAAGGAGGGATCAGGTTCAGTACCATTTAGAACGTAGGGAGTAAAGCACGCTTAGGGATCATTAAGGTCTTGGGAGCCCAATAGCTTGCCTTGGGATTTGCTACCTTGGGATGATGACTTCAAGGGTTAGGTTGAGAACAATGCTAGTGGTTCTGGGTCACTGCTATTCCTTAGATTCTTAAGTGTATCTGGTTGTGTGTGGTCATTGGTGGGTGGCTATAAAGATGTAGATTGAAAGGGGGATCTGGGGTTTGGGGGATCCTGAAATGTTCAGAGTCTGAATCAATGCTTTTGCTTTTGTCTATTTCCTTTTTTTTTGAGTGAAAGGTTTATTTAAATAGATTAAGTTATAACTGCTCTAATTCCACTCAATGGCTTTTCATCTTTATCCTTTTTTTTCTAATTTGCTATTGATTTTAATGTTTGTGAGCAATTAAGGTCTAAGAATTGTGTTAAGAATTAGCACATACTGGGGGCAGCTGGGTAGCACAGTGGATTGAGAGTCAGGCCTATAGACAGGAGATCCTAGGTTCAAATCTGACATCAGATACTTCCCAGCTGTGTGACCCTGGGTGAGTCACTTAACTCCCATTGCCTAGAGAAAGAAAGAAAGGAAGGAAGGAAGGAAGCAGATGGGAGGGACAGAGAGAGTTAAATCTAAAAGCTGACAGAAAGAGTGAGTGATCTCTAGAACTCATCATTTTCAAAGATGAAGGTAGTCAATCAGAGGAGGCCACCCCACCCATATGGCAATTTACTTAAATTGGTCTTTGGAAGATATATTCAGTCCATGAGTAGGCCAATATTAGAAGTTTTCCCAGCTTTTCTAGAATCTTCCAGAACTTGTGCTAAGCAGCAAAAGCCTTTGAGAACCCAGGATAATTTTTGTATTATGATATAACATTGGAATAAAACTTTAAAGGAGGTTCAAAAGAGAAACAAATATATTTTGCAACCCTCCCCTCATAGGGTGGTGTCATTTTTATACCTTTTATGTACTCCCTAATCCCTTAGAAATATGCAGAAAACAAAGAAAGAAACATCTGATATAAATCCCCTGGAATGATCACCTCAAAAGCACACTAACATGATGAGGCAAGTTTATTATCAATTAGTCAGTCAATATGCTACCACTTGCTACTTCAGTCCTTGGTTTGAAAAACTGTCTTTTTTTGAAATTGGTCTCATAATGCCTTGGATAACAGAAAAAAAAAACAAACAAACTCTAGAATGGTTCAAAGAATATCGATCATGGCCCCTGATTTTACATTTCACTTAAATCCCCAAATATCCCAAACTTAATAATAAGAATGGTTTTTGTACCTTGAAGATAGAGGGCTGTCATAGTTCCAAAAAGTTCCATAAATGTTATAAACTTTCCTGACACTTTTTTAAAGGTGGTTCTCCGTCTTTCCAGCTTTGCCTTGCTTTGCCCCTCTCTTCATACACCCCACTTTTCTTTAACAATAGTCACTAGACCTGTTAACATTTTGGCAGTCAAAGGGGCAAAACACCTGAAGTAAAAATTTAAACATACCTTTCATAAAATCCCAATTAATCACTGCCTAAAGAAGTCTCAGTCTAAACTGAGTGATGGCCAGTTTGCCTAGACTCAATGAATGAGGTGTAACAGAAGACTAAATTATGAGTTGTCAAAATTTCCAGGAAGTATCTATGACTTGATTCAGATTCTAAACAGGAGGAAGTATGGTTATTTTGTGGCAAGGGAGCCAAACATTCCAACCAATTAAGAAGCCAATGGGACTCTTTAAAAAAAGGGGGTAAGTGCTGAGAAGGTATCTTTGATATGTTATTAGTGCCTCCCTGAAGCCCTGGTCTGAAAAAAAGAGCCAAATGCTGCAATATGTGAGGCTGCCCCTCATTAGGATCTTTTCCCTTTCCTTTTTTTAAGTAACAAAATTTCAGCTATTTCCCTAACTTTTCCAACCTGTCTTAGATTAAAATTATATATATTTGTCATTATTTTTTCTATCCAGACTTCCTTAACTGGATCAAAATGGAAGCATCAATGATGGCAATGCAACCTGATTTAATCTACTATTGAGTTAAAGAACTCAATAGATTAGTCATTTAGCTGAGAGATGATGAAGTGAGGAGTCCAGTGTTATTGGATTAAAGAGTACCTGCTGGGGAATAAGGTTTAAGAAGACTAGAAGGCTAGGAAGGAGCTTTGAATGCCAGTCTCAGAATTTTTTATTTGATCCTGAAGGAAATAGAAAACTATTGGAGTTATTAAGTAGGAGGATGACATGATCAGACTTGTACTTTAGTAGCTAAATGGAGTATGGATTGAAGTGGGAAGGAGACTTGAGGCAGGCTGACCCACTTAGCATACTCAGGGCATGAGGGGATGAGGGCCTGCCCTAAAATGGTGGCTAATGTCAGAGAAGGGGTCCTATTCGGGAGACGGCGCAAAGCTGAAATTGGCGTATCCTTGGCAATGACTTGGATATTCTGTGTGAGAGGCCAGAATGACTCATTTCTAGGTTCTGAGCCTGAGGGGACTAGGAGGTTGGTATTCTCCAAAGTAATTGAGAAAGTAGGAGGAGAGAAGGGTTTAAGCAGATAGTGAGTTCTGTTTTAGACATATTGAGATTAAGATGTCTACTGGATATCCAGTCTGAGATGCCTGAAAAAGTAGAATGAAAAAAAAATTAGGTTCCTAGTGCCTTCTAGATCCAACAACAATGGAGGTTTTGCTACTTCTAGAACAGTGAGAATTGGGTCAATAATTAATATAGCATGGGGCAGCTAAGTGGTTCAGTGGATAGAAGCCTAAAATCAGGAAGACCCAAGTTCAAATAAAGTCATTTAACCTTGTTTGCCTCAGGTTCTTCATACATAAAATAAGCTGGAGAAGGAAATAGAAACTATTTCAATATCTTTACTAAGAAAATGTCAGAAGGGATCACCAAGAACTGGGCATGACTGAAGGAACTGAACAAAAATAATGTAGCATCTTTTAGGATTACTTCTTTATTCCCAGGTTGTACTCTTCAAGGGTTTGTATTTATAAACCTATAATTCATATTCTCCCACAAATGTGTTTACTTTTGAATAGTCACCCAGAGTAATAAATGCATTAAAATATTTATTATGGCTTTTATCAAAATATTTATTAATTATTAAGTGGTTGCTATGTGCCAAGCTAAGGATATAAATATAAAATCAAGAAAGTCTGTGCCCTCAAGGAGCTAGATCTAGAGTTATAGGGACCTAAAATGACATCCTCATTTTATGGATGAGGAAACTAAATTATTATTATTAATAGAAATATTAAGTGAATTGTTCAAGGTTAGACAGGTTTTATCAAAGCTGAGATTTGAACCCAGGACATTTGATTCCAGAGTCAGGGCTCTGTCCATCATACTAACACACATAAGGGACTGATAACCAGGGGATGATGTTTTTGGTGTGAGAAACCATAGGGATTGTTATAAAAACTATAGGGCAGTCAACTGTCAAGCTCTTTCCAGAAGCACTGGAAGTACTGATTTGATGGTAGTTTCCAGAACAATGAGGAGAACATAGTGTTCACCATAGAAGAAAATGATAGGATGTATGAACTTGGGTCTAAAGCAGGCTTAGTCTAGAGGGCTCTTACTTTTGTTAACAGTCTGGCTTGAGGGAAAGAATTTTGGTTTGCAGGATTAAGCAGCAAAACTAAAAATTCATTAATTGTACAGGGCAGTTAGGTGTCACAATGGATAGTGTGCTGGTCCTCAAATCAAAAGGACTAGAATACAAAGCTAGCCTTGGACACTTACTGGTTATGTGACCTTGGGCAAGACACTTTACCCTGTTTACTTCAGTTTCCTCATCTATAAAATGATCTGGGAAAGGAAATGGCAAACCACTTTAGTATCTTTGCTGAGATAACCCTAAATAGGATCACAGAGAGTTCGACATGACAAATTAACCAAAAGAAAAAAGACAATTTGTTGAAATGAAATCGTAAGAAAAAATAGTAGTAATGAAACATCCATCTCATAAACCTGGAGCATACTGTCCCACTAATTCATCCATCATCAATGGGAGGTGTAGATTTTCAAGGTTCACAAGTGGAGAGGTATACATCTAAGGCACACATGTGGACAATGCAACCTACACATCTTGTATGGAAAGGCTTCCTGAATATCTTGTCATATCTTCCTGGCTTGATGCTCCTTGAATATATGGCATCTCTGCTGGTCACATAAGTGGGCCCCCTCAGGAGAGCTCATGGCTGTGGCTCTGATATTTGGCTGTGGTCTCAGTTACATTCAGTTCCAACATAGATGAAATCCTGGTGAATAATGATGTCCTTTTAGAAAGAATTGGAACTGAAATTCATACCCTGGGACCAGTAGATATTTGATTGAAGCCTCCACTATTTGAGCTTCTGGCTCAAAACTAGAATCCAGGCCACTGATACTGCCCTTTTTTTTTTTAAAGAACCAAAGCCCATACACTAGGACAAGCAGGAGCCTACCTTCCGAATAGAATCTCAGTTCTAGGAACCATGCTCTAGCTTCTCTTGCTGACTCCACTGATCCCATTACCACTCTCTTTTTAAATTTCTCAATCAGGGTCAGTTTCCTCATTTTTAAACTCTCAGTCTGTTCTGTTCACCCACATAACTGAGTGGCCAGAGGAAAGGGAATCTATACTTAAAGAGCAGGTTCATTTTTTGTCTCTGCTAAGTGCTCAGCTACTTTCTGACCTTTACATATGCCAATGCGGCAGCTCAGCATGTGAAAGGTCTTCTTGCTCATGCTCTTATAAACACAGTCTGAAGTCTATTACCTGCTCCTAAGATCCTACAAACCTGATCATTCAAAATTTGATCAAGTGAATTGGGGGAATCCAATTAATTAGAATTACCTGATTATGCATCCTCTACAATTATAATTGTCTAGGTTCTCATGGCCAGTTAGTAGCAGAACTTGGATTAGAACTCAGTTGTCCTGATTTCTAGATTCCACTAAACCACACTCTCCACTAAACATCAGGGAAGATACAAAAGAAATATAAGAAGTTCTTCATTTCAAGGAGCTATTAATCTTTCTGGGAATATAAGAACTATACATATGGAGCAACTAGACAGTAATTATAAGGCAATATCTAAGAAAGACATAGTGAGATAATGATGCAAAAACTTCTGCTGTGGAATTCAAACTAAAAGAAAGATGACTATGGAATGCAGTTATCCTGGGAAGTCTTCATGGAGTAGGTGTTTTGAGCAGGACTCTTATAGTACTGTGGAATATAGTTAGTAGAGAGGAAGGAGGAAATTATTCTTGGGAAGGCACAGCATAAATGAAAGCACATAAATAGATCTGAGTAGGGTACTCTTGGGTTACTGGAAGCATACTTGCCTAATTAGTGTGAGACCTTATGTCTAGAGAGAAAAGGTAGAATAGTTCAGATATTCTCCATCAAACAATAGGAATCCATCATACCTGAGCTGATATGATTAAAATGGTGTTTTATAAAGGCTGTTTTTTCAAACCACGTGCAGAATGGATCAGAAAGGGGAGAAATTAATGAGGAGCTAAATGTTTTCTATAGTATTATAAGTTAGGGATATTTGTGGTTCTAGATAGGCTGTGATCATTGTACAAATGAATATATAGTCAAATGTGACAGGCATTATGGAAGATTTGTAAAATGATTGGTCATAGGGATTGAAGTGAAAGAAAAAGACAATGTTGCAAGCCTAGAAAAGCAGGAAAATGATGGCAGAATGAACTCAATTAGTTGAGCTGGGAAATGGAACCTCTTTGGTGAGTTCTGTTTTAAACATATTAAGTTGGAAGTAATAGCATTCCACTTGAATAGAGATAACAGTAATTCATAGTTACATCATGTTTTAAATTTACTTTGTACTTTCTTTCAGGGCAATTAAATGGTATAATAGATAGAATTCCATGCCTGGAGTCAGGAAGACTCTTTTTCTTGAGTTGAAATCTAGCCTCAGACTCTTACTGGCTGTGTGATTCTGGGCAAATCTCTTAACCCTATTTGTCTCTGTTTCCTCATCTGTAAAATAAACTGGAGAAGAAAATGACAAACCATTCCAGTATTGTTGCTGAGAAAACCCTAAAAGGGGTCATAAAGAGTCAGATATGACTGAAAAATGACTAAACAACAATACTTTTTTTTAGAATAACCTACCCTCTTCCCACGTTAGTCTATATTTGTGACTTCACCAGTGGAGGGAACTCCTAGTATAACAACTCTCTCCACCAAAATAGATCAACAAACCTGTAATATACTCTAAGAGAACTGCCCAGTACTCTCAAAGGCTTAGGGAATTGCCCATGGTCATTTAGTGAATACATGTCTTAGATGGATTTGAAATCAGGTCTTTCTGACTCCAAGGGCTGCCATTTATCTATGAGGTCAGGGTGTTTCTCAGTACAAATACCATTATTTTATTTTAGAAATGAGGAACCTGAAGCTCATAGATTTTTAGTGACTTTTCCATGGCCACACCGTGGGTCTCCTGACTTCAAATACCACTATCTTCCTGTAGAAAATATTGTCTCTTCCAAAATCAGGGCAATAACAAATGGAAAAGCAATGCTTATAATCTGTGATCTATCACTCTAGTTTCAGCCTGCTCTCCAAATGCACCTAGAAAGTAAATATGACAAGTTGATAAGAGAAGGGAAAGGAAGCTGGGTTGTGGCTGTCAATGTACTAAAGAGACAAGGAAAGTGACAACCTCTGAGCTGAAGGCCTATTAGAGGAAGTGGGGTCCTCAGTTCTCCTGAATAGCTCCTAGCAAGAATGACAAGAACTGAAGAACTCACTTGTAGCAAGTATGGGGACTTGTTCAGGGATAGGGATAGAAATAGTGACTAGACTTGGCATTTTGTTGGTATAGAGAACTTCTAGGTGGGGAGAACTATTTCTGCCTTCTTTTGCAACATAGTCTTAGAGAGTTAGGATGTTGAATGTTGGTATTGATGCCATGGCCAAGTGACTTCTACCTGGGTTTGACTTACCGGTAAGTTTTCCCCTTAGAAGGGAAAGTAACCATCTTCTTCATCATTTCTTATAGCATGAAAACAAACAGTGAAAGACTTAGCTACTTTAGTCAATAAATGCTATCCACCTCCAGAGAGAGAACTGGTGGACTCTTGAGTACAGATTGAATCTTTTTTTTTATCTTTCTTTTTTTCCAACATGGCTAATCTGGAAATGTTTTATATAACTTCATATACATAATAGATAGGATATTTCTTGCCTTCTCATTAGGTAGGGGAGAGGTGGAGGAAAGGAAAAAATTTGGAACTGAAAATACAAATGAATTTAAAAGGGAAAGTAAAAGAATTACAGAAACATCTCTTTATTCTTTAGGTTTTCAAGAAGAATGAGATGTTCCTTAAAAGGAGGGAAGTAGGATTTCCATGTGAAAGTAAGCAAGAAAAAGAACCAAAGAGGGAGATAAGACTCCTGACCTGAGTTAGAATCTTGGAGGATGACAGAGAGTTACTTGGGAACCAGGAAAGAAGGCTGCTGACCCTTGAAGCTAAGTAACAAATATGAGGCTCTTCCTGAAGTAGAGGTGCAAATAATACTGCAAACAGAACATAGAAACCCCTGACAAAAATGATAAAGTCTTGGCAAGAAACTGAAGATAGTAACGGATAAGAGTTATATTTTCATCACTATAGTGTACTGAAGGCAAGGGCTTTAGAAGGATACAGGAGAACTGGGAAGTGAATAGTCAGTTAAGAGGATAGTATTTGAGAATGAAATCTTTGGATTTGAAGGGCACAGTTTGAAATATAGGAATACCTGGGGATGGACAAGACTTAATAAGGATTGGTAAGAATGTTTTGAAAATCTAATTAGAATAACTTTAACCTGAAAAGGGAAGGGAGAGGGAAAAGCTGCTTACATACAATAAGGCACACCAGGGAGATAATGTAACTCTAGACTACTGTAATAAAGTGAATATTGTAATAAAGTGAGTCACATGAATTCTTTGGTTTCCCAGTGCACATAAAAGTTTTGTTATTCTATATTATAGTCTATGTATGCAATAGTCTTAAGTATTTTTAAATTACATACTTTAATTTTAAAATACACGATTGCTAAAAATGTTAACCATTATCTAAATCTTCAATGAGTTGTAGTATTCTTTTTAAACCCTTACCTTCCATCTTAGAATAAGTTCTGTGTATTGGTTCCAAGGCAAAAGAGTGGTAAGGGCTAGGCAATGGGGGTTATGTGATTTGTCCAGGGTCTCATAGCTAGGGAGACTCTGAGGCCAGATTTTGAGTTGAGCTATTTTTGCTGGTGTAGGGGAGGGTTTTGCCTCAATGTTAATGACTGCTGATTGATCAGGGTGGTTGCTGAAGATTTGGGTGGCTATGGAAATTTCTTAAAATAAGATAACAATGAAATTTGCCCCATATTTTGACTCTTCAATTCACTTGAAAACTTAGAGGCCATTGTAGAGTTATTTACTGGCCTGTTTTCAAAATTGTTGTTATCTTGGAATAGGAAAACTAAGGAGCAAGAGAGAGACAAGGAATAGCCAGTAGATGGAATAGTCAGAAGACACACATTTATCAAGTTCATGGTCTTACATGAATGTGGTTTCTAGGAACTCCAAAACAATTACAATAGTAACATCAAAGATTACTATAACAGATATAATAATGAAAAATATTGCAACATATTGCAATAATAATTAAAATATTGCAAGAATTACCAAAATGTGACAGAGGTACCATACGAGCATGAGCTGTTGGGAAAATGGCACCTATAGACTTGTTCAGCACAGGTTTGCTACAAACCTTTAATTTGAAAAAAAAATGCAATATCTGCAAAGTGCAGTAAATCAAGGTATGATGACTATCTATCATATTATATACCTTATAAAAGTTATCTCTAAACTTTTTTGATTGAGTCCTTCTATTAGGAAAAAAATTGAGCATTTTAATATTTGTAATATTCTGTATATTTACTTATTTGTAAATTATATGCTAATTTATGGACATTGTAAAATTTAAACTAATATAAAAATTTAAAGAGATACAAATTTAGAAGATAAAGATGAAATAATATTTGGCTCTAGAATGAAGAGGGAGCCACTAGAGTTTATTGAGTCAGGAGCCTATGCTATCTATGCTTTAGGGAAATCACTTTGATAGCTATATGGAGAATAGATTAGAGAAGACAGAGAGATCAGTTAAGAAGTTTTGCAACAGTCTAAATTAGAGTAGATTAGAGACTGAAGGGGGCTTTATGAGGGGAGAGAAGGGGCTTGATATGAAAGAAGTTTTAAAGGTAGTAAAGAGAAGATTTGAAACACGTTCTAGATGTGTGGCTCTAGGTAAGTCACTTAACCCCTCAAGTGCCTAGCCCTCACTGCTCTTCTGTTTCAGAACTGATACTAAGATGGAAGATTAGAGAGTTTTTTTAAGACAATATTTGTCAAGTAATTTTGTACCTAGGTAGAGGGAAAATAAGGACTCATCAAGATTGAAAATGTGTGATTAAAAGGATGGTGTTCCATGCAACAAAAATAGAAAAGTTTAGAAGAAAGTTATATTTAGGGGAAAGGAAATGTAAGCAGGAGCCATTCATTTCTACTTGTTATGCATTATTTACTTCTTCCCTACAAAAATAAAGTGTGTATGGTGGGGACCCCCCTCATTGGCCAGGGCTCCACAGTATAAAGCCTATCCTGAGAGGTTGCCTGCCACAGTGACGAGATAATGGAGTTGGCAGGAGATAAGAATGCTAAGCAAAGAAGTGGGGGGAATTTTTCTGCCCTAGCTACTTTGGTTGTCTAGATGAAGTTAGATAATAACACCTAGACAGTGTCCACCTTGACACTAGCAGGGGATATTTACATTCTATAGGAATAAGCAACATTCTCACTCTCAAAGTTATTTTAGGGAGAAAGAAGAACACTACCATCTTAGATGAGGGTGTAGGCAGTTACAAAGAGTAGCCCTTGAGCTCACCCTTGCAGAGAATTAGAGATTCTAAGAGTTGGATTTGAGGAAAGAATGACTTCCTAGCATTCCTTAGGATGGGACAGCTTGTGAAAAGGCATGAAGGTGGGAGATGGGATGTTGTATTGGGGGAACAGCAAACAGAACAGTCTGACTGGAATACAGAGCATGTAGGGATGAGTCGAGTGAAAGATTACTTAAGCTCCTTGAGTAAGGGAGTGACATTGCCAGAACTGTGCTTTTAAGAAAATCAGTTAGGCAACTGTTTGGGAAATAGATTGGAGAGTGGAAAAACTAGAAGCAGGGAGATCAGTTAGGAGGAAAGAGTACAAGTGAAAGGGAATTGAAGTCTTAACTAGTGTGATTATATTAATAGAGAGAAGGGGACAGATACAGGAGGCTCTGTAGATGTCAATCTAGCAAGACTGGCAACTGATTGGATAGGGATAGAAGGGGATAAAGTAGAAGAAAGAGCCAAGGATGACCTCAAGTTTGTGTAAAGGAAGTGTCCTCCATAGAAATACAAAGTTTAGAGAAGGGATAGGTTTGGAAGACATAAAATGAATTTCATTTCAGACATGTTGAGCTTGAGATACCTGGGGAACGTGCACTTAAAGATGACCTATGGTAGTGATGGCAAACCTTTTAGAGACTTAGTGCTGTGCCCTTCTCCTCCAGACCCCATGTCAGGTGCCACATGCACCACCACCCCTTACCCAAGGCAGGGGAGGAAGGACTCCCATTGGGCTGCTGGGTAGAAGGGTAGGTAAAGTGAAGACATTTGTGGAGATGGGTGAGGGGAGTGGCCTGAGCTCTTTGTTTCCCTCCTAGCTCTGCTGCATATGAAGTGCTCCCATTGGGTTGCTGGGCAGAAGGGTGGGTGAAGTGAAAAAATGTCCTCAGCATGGTGGAGATGAGGAAGGGAGCAGCTCCCCTGAGTCTTTGCCATTCTAGTAACAAACTCTGACAGGCAAGAGCTCACATGCTCACAGAGGGGGCTCTGTGTATCCTTTTTGGCACACGTGCCATAGATTTGCTGTCATGGCCCTTACAGGGACCTGCTTGAGGAGAGAGATTTGTGATAGAGGCATAAATTTGGATATAACTGGAATAAGGATGATATGAGAAATAGTAAAGTTGAAAATAAGAGGACCCTCATCAAAGAGTCTTGAGCAATACACACATTCATTGTGTGGATATAGAACGATACTTGGTACTTTCCACTATACATTTCCATTGTAGTCATTATTTATTATTTATAGAAATCTGGGGCTGGTTTCTTATTCCTATTGGTGAATGGTTCAAAGGAACAAACAAAATGAATGGTAGTAATTCATTTCTAGCCTTAGCACAAAAACCTAATAGTAAGAGAAATAGCAGATAATGACATGTCAAGGCTTAGAAAAGGAGGAAGTTGCCACTGGTTTTTTGATTCACTATAACTCACTCAAGAGTTAAGTTCAATGAAAGTATCTACTGAATGTAGGGCTTCCTCACCTCAAATTTCTTGCTGTATTTTGTTCAAAATTCTCTGGAGCATTTTATATGTCTCTGTATGTATATAAGATATGTATAAGTATTTATATTTATGTATGTATATGTATCTATATATTTGCCTTTCCATACAAAATGTCCCAAACTGAAGCTTGTAATTTTTTAAAAAACCTGATTCTTCTTGATTTTTCTATTTCTGTTGATGCTTACTATCCTCCCAATCACTAGGCATCAAAAATCTTTGATTATCATCTATTCTTCTTTTTCTCACTCCTTATATGTGGTCACATTATGTTGATTTTATCTCTGATCTAGCTTTTCCCTCTGTGTCTTCCTTTCCACTCCTGCTACACCCACACTTGTTCAAATTCTTATCAATTTTCACTTGGATTATCATAATGGCCTCCTAACTGATAGTCCACTCTTTGGTTTCTCCCCTCTTAAATCTATCTTACACATTGTTGTCAAAGGAATATTCCCACTTCAGGGGTTTCATCAGATTGCACCCTTAGAACCAACACATAATATTGATTCCAAGACAGAAGGGAAACATTTGGAAAAAAAACCAATAGTGATAAGAAGAGAAAAGACAAATGAAAAAGATGGCTAAAAATAGGCTTCCCCTATTTTCCCTTTTCTAGCTTCCCACTATCTTCCCCAAAACTATCCAAATCAGAGCTTAAAATAACTCTCATCTACAAAAACACACTACTACATTTCCTGCCTCTTGTAGACTGTTTCTACCAGGTGAGAAATACAAACTCAGCCTCCCCCAGGTTAATCAGATGGGATGGGAGTAAAATACAAAAAAGAAATTCCACAAGTCAATAGAACAGATGCCAACTGTTGCTACTGGTGCTAATAATAAAAATAATTTTCCTTGATTTTGCATATCCCATTTTCCAAATCTATTTTTAATCCCAGACAATGTTTATGTGCTACTGTCCCTGGTGCCAGTCACTATTTGTATAGCATGCATATAGATACAAGCTCCTTGCTGTCTGAGGTTCAAACATGTATTTGAATGAAATGGTTTCAATTTCCATGTTCAAAGTTAAGATGCCACACTGTAAAGAGCAGGTGGACTGAATTTTTGTTTGCTGACAAAATAAATGAGGTCATTTATCACATAGATATCCTGCAACCCTTGACATAATAATAACAGACGCTAGTATTGAGGTAGTCTTTTAAGGTTTGCAAAGCATTTTACCTGTGTCGTCTCATTTGATTCTCACAACAACTCCATAGGATAAATTATTCCCATTTTTAGATGAGAAGACTTGAGGGAGGGATTAAGTGGCTTGCCCACAATCACCCAGGTAATGTCTAAAGGTACTCCATCCACAATGTCACCTAGCTAGCTGCTAGTCTGTCTCAAAATCAAGGCCCATAAATATTTGGTTAGATCTCTCACTTGGGTCAGATAGCTCAAGGAGCAGACAGGAATGAAAGATACCAATGTACTCTTGGCCTTGGTCTTTTCAAACTGGCTATGAAGGGACACACCTGCATCGACTGGAAAGGAGGAATGTAAAACGTCTCTGGCTAAAGCTTGAAAAATATGCACTAATTCTTGCCAATGTAACCACTCAGTCTCTGGTTTTCCCCAACTCCCCTACCTGCCAGCTTCAGTGGCATCTTCCAAGTGCCTGTCAAAGCACACAGAGTAATTATTCAACTTTTTTCCCCAGTAAAATGGAAGTGACATCATGGAACGACTTCACAGAATACTTATAGAGTAGAAAAGAGAATTCCTTGAACATTCTTGTTGGAAATGCATATTTAAAGTAAGGGTTAGAATAGATGACCCCTCAAGTTCCATCTATTTATTTGGATTCTGTTTCACTGAAGTAACTGAGGTCCTCTTTGTCCAGTCTCAAGGTATAGTCAGATAGGTACAGTAACTCGGGGAATGGCAGTTTCTTTCAGACTACTGATAACTTTGAGCCTAGGATTTGAAATCATCATTGTGGAGAGAGAGGCTACCTTCCTTATCACCATCAGCATCAACTGATGGCCAACTGCTGCCAAGAGTCAGATGAGTGTAGTAGGACCCCTGGGAGTGGCAGTACCTTTGAGATCATCAGTCCCTTTTCTAGTGCAGCTCTCTCACCCATCAGTTAGGAAAGCAATTCCTGTTGAGAATCCATTCATCCCTACCAACTGCCACATAAAGGGCAGGCAAGACAATCTAGCTGAAGCAGCAAGGCACCCTAAGGGAGAGTGGGTACCATGTGCAAATTATGTCAAACTAACACTATAACCTTAACCATCATTTTCATCAGATTTTTTTTGTTTCTTTAATCCTTACCTTCTGTCTTAGAATCAATACTAAGTATCAGTTCCAAGGCAGGAGAGATGTAAGGGCTAGGCAATTGAGATTAAGTGACTTGCCCAGTGTCACATAGCTAAGGAAGTGTCTGGAGGTCAGATTTGAACCCAGGTCTTCCTAACTCCAGGCTTGGCACCCGATCCACTTGTACTACCTATCTGCCCCTTCCTCAGATCTTGATAAAGATATCTCAGGACCCTGAACCCAAGAGCCTGGGGAATAGCAATGTTTCCAGGTCCAGTTGAGTATTCTTAGCCAGCATCCTAGGAAGCAACCCCTATGGAAATGCAGCATCAAGTGGTCCTGCAGGTGCTGCAGCTATATCTGCTAAAGGCCCAGAAAAGAAAGTTCTTGACATTAAAGTCCTTGGCACTGTCAAGTGATTCTGCATCAGAAACTGTTATTATTTTACAGTAGAAATGACATTAAAGAAGAGATATTACTATTTACTTTGTATTATACATGAAAAATTTCCATAAGATGATACTGAAACCTTGTAGATGCATTATATCCCCCTTTAGAATGTGAACTCCTTGAAAGCAAGGATATTTTTGCTTTTCTTTTAGTATAACCAGTGATTTGCACACAGTAAGTGATTGAGAAATGAAAAACTCATTCGTTCATTTAAAGGCAACATTTTTCCTCACCTGCGCTATTCTGAAAAATTAGATTTTACATAAATTTTAAGAAGAGATGCCAGAGAGGGATAGTAGTCATAGCATATGTTCAGAGCAAAGACTTCCAAAACATGTGCTCTAGTATGTATGGGGGTGGAGAAAGAGGGAGAGAAGAGAGTGTAATAAGAATATTTCCATTCTCTTTGGCTTCCTCTTTCCTTTTGAATTATTTTGAGGGTTGTTTACTGCAAAGATTCTGTGCATGGAGTTTACGAGGAGGGGTTTTTGCTAAAATTAAAGGCTATAAGTGTAGAAGGCCTGTCTCTATCTGTTGTTTATTAACTGAACAATGCCTTTTCTGGAGGAAATGATGGTCTTCTACTAAGATGGACAACTGTAGACAGTATAACTTTATTCAAAAATGCCATGACATATTAGTTTATGGGCTTCACCCTGTAATCCAAATAGACTTTTTATTTTAAATGACTGCTTTGGGGCAAGTAAGAAAATATTGTTAGTCCTCTGGTTTCCTGGATTATTTTAGAGGAAGACAACTTCTGTGTGAAAGCATTCTAACTGAGGCCAGTTAGAATGTTTATTAACTATTTTTTATTTACTATTATAAAATGATAATAAATATGAGTTGCCGGGTAGCTCATGAACAGAAGCATTCTATGCTGCTTATTGTCTGTGTCAATAAGATTCTTCATTATCTGTCCTTTACCCAAAGCTAAGACATTTGATGGTTTTAAGGGTTTATTGAAAGAAAACATCTTTATCATTATCATTAAAACATTATCACCAGTCATTGTTCAGAGATTTAAACTGAGAAGATAGAATCAATAATGAGATGAAGACTTAGATTGCAGATCTATTCCATGTTTTAAAACTTCAATTTTCTAGATTCCTTAGATGATGTTGCAGGATAGCCCCAAATGGAGTTCACAGTAATAAATTTCTTAAAATGTCTTGAAAAGTTCTTAGTTGTATCTCAAAATTTCTGCCATGAAAATCATAGCTTTTTAACCTATTATTTGCAAAACACAGATATTGCCAGACACCCACTCAATTTTGACGATGGGACTTCATTTATTTCATTGAGTTAAACAAATTTATAAATAGGAATCTTATGCCAGTCATCTTCACCCAACTTAATCAAGCAAATGGCCATGTTGGAAAGGTGACATGGTTTACCAAGTATGATTAGAAGTTCTGAGAGACCTTAGTTCAGATGTCTCCTCATTTTTTACCTACCTGTACTACTTTGGGACTTCTCTAACTTCATCATCCCTATGAAGCTAATTATTTGTAATTCACCTCATCACTACCCTCTGCCCCTCTTCCATCTAAGTAGAAAGCTCAGCTTAGACACTTCCTCCTTTCATACACATCTGTGCTACTTTGAGACTTCCTGACCTACTTTACCATCATGTCCCATCATTGGTTATTGCCCCTTCTCTCTTTAGCCATTTCCCCCACTTTTCATCTTACTTTTCTGTATTTTCCCCCCATTAGACTATAATAGTGATGGCGAACCTTTTAGAGAATGAGTGCACAAACTGAGCATCCCCTGACCACTTTTCTTTCCTCCTTATCCCAGAGAGGGGAGGGAGGAAATGCTCCCATTGGTCTGTTGGGCAGAGGGGAAAGTGATGTTCTTAGGTGTGTTGAGAGTGGAAGGGGAGCAACCTATCCCCACCTCCCTCTGGCTTTCTAGTACTAAACTCTGGTGAACTTTGTGCTATGGTGATGGCAGGCATACCCACAGAGAGGGCTCTTCATGCTGTCTGTGGTATGTATGCTGTAGGTTCACCACCATGGAAGTATAAACTCCTTGAGGGGAGATAATATCTTTTACCTCTTCTTGCATTTCTAGTGCTCAGGATAGTGCCTGGCACATAGTAGGCACTTGAGAAATATTTATTAGCTATTATTTATTGACTATTGACTATTATAGCGTAATAATAAATATGAGTTGCCAAGTAGCTCATTGAATATTGTCAAAATAAATATAATACTATTCAATATGAAAAATTAATTTTAAAATTTAAATGTTAAATAAAAGTCAGTTTTTCTAAATTACTAATAGGTGTTATCTCAATACTTGCACTGATTGAAAGGAATGGCTTAAATTTTTTGAGAATAAGAATCCTTTCCCCAATTGATAAACAGTCTAAACAGGCATCTCTCAAGGGAAGAAACCCAGGTTATTTGTAGTCAGGTGAAAAGAAACTCTGAATCACTACTAGATAGAGAAATGCAAATTAAACAATTCAGTGTCCTACCTTACACCCTTCAGAGAGCCAAAGATGACAAAAAAGGAAAATGACAAATGTTGGAGGGACTGTGGGGAAACAGGCATGTCAGTGAATATTGATGAACTTGTGAATTGGTATAACCATTCTGGAAAGCAGTTTGTTATACCTAGTCACTAAGTTGCATGTTCTCTGTACTATGCCACAACTCGGCACAACCCACCCTCCCCAAAAGAGATCAAAATGGGGTGGGGGGGCGGATCCTATAGGTACAAAAGCATTTATAGTAGCTTGTTTGGTGGCAGCAAAAAACTGAAACCTAAAGGATTGCCCATCAGTTGAAAAATTATTGAATAAGTTGAATGAATGTGATAGAATACTTCTGGACTTTAAGAAACGAAGAAATACATTACTTCAAATGGACATGAAAACACTTATATGAAATAAGTACAAGCAGAAGAACAATTTATCCTATAAGATCAATATCATAAAAATAATTTTAAAACATTTATAAACTAATGAAGAATGAAATGAGCAGAATCAGAAGACCAATTTACACAATAACAGTGTCATCATAAAGAAAAATAACTTTGAAAGTAGTGAGGACTATGATCAAAGCAATGACCATCCACAATTCCAAAGGAATGATGATGAAATATGCTTTCCACCTTTCTTAGGGTGCAGAATGAGACATATATGTGTAATATATTACTATATATTTGTCATATATATGCATATATGTTTATATACAGCCAATGGTGGAATTTGTTTTGCTGGATTTTGCATATTTATGAAAGGAATTTGTTGGGGGGGTTTTTCCTTTCTTTTTTCCCTATGGGCATGGGGAGAGAAAACAGACTTCTGTTCATTAAATTTTTTTTTAAACAGAGAGTTCAAGGGATCCTGAAAATGTGTAATACTCATGCATTTTCAGATGGAGTCACTGTATTATTCGTTTTATTTAACTATTTTGCTTCAAGAAATCTCTGAGGAGTATGTGTATGTTTATATGTATAGTAATCTGTAAATATTTGTATAGACAAAATATACAATTTTTAAAAATGGAACATATGTTGGATACTGCCAGTTACTTTGTTTTTTTGTTTTGTTTTGTTTTGTTTTATTTTGTTTTGTTTTACCACTGACTAAATTTTTTTACCAGGTAGCTATGTGTCAAAGTGGATAGAATACTAGGCCTGTAGTCACAAAGACCTGAGTTCAAATTTGACCTCAGACACTTAATATCTGGGTAAATAACTTAACACAATTTGTCTCAGTTTCCTGAACTATAAAATCAACTGGAGAAGGAAATGGCAAACCACTCTTGTATCTTTGCCCAGAAAATCTGTAATGATGTCAGGAAGACTCAGAAACAACTGAAATAACTGAATAACAACAAAGGATAAGTAAGGTCAAGGGACCTGTGTCATACAAGGTACAAAGTACCAATGGGTTGGTCAGCATGGTGACCCTATGGCTGGTTCTCATTTGCATATAACTGGTTACCAGAGTTAACTGAAGTTCTCTAATATATTGGTACTTAGTGTATACTGCATTTGCAGTCTAGTTCTTTGAAAGGCTCATAAAACCTAAAGAACATCTCCCACTGCAACTGGAATGATCTGCAACTTCTTCAATTCCACGAGATTAAAATTTTAAAAGCTTTCTTTAAATGCCTGCCAGGTGTGAGCCATTAAAATTAGGTGATGGAGATGCAAAGACAGAAAAAAAAAGGCATCCAATCTCAAAGAGCTTTCAATCTAGGAAATTATACCCATATATAGATAAGTATAATGAATGAATAATAAACATTTATTTATTATTTATTTATTCATGTCTATTATTCCTTTGTCTATTATTCTTTTTTTCTTCCTTCCTCCCTTCTCCTCTGTGTTCCTTCCCTCCTGTCTTCTCCCCGTCTTCCTTCTTTCCTCTTTCATTTCTTTTTATCTTCTTTCTTTTCCTTCATAATGCAAAGTTGACTAGTGGATCGAGGGTTGAGCTTGAAGTCAGGAAGACTTGACTGAGACTGGCCTCAGCTGAGTGACTCCTTACAAGTCACATAACCTCCTTGTGCCTCAATTTCTTCATCTTTACAATGGGGATAGTAATAGCACCTATCGTCCAGAGTTGTTGTGAGGACCAAATGAATTAACATTTGTAAAGCATTTAGCACAGTGCCTGGCACATAGTAAGTGCTTAATCAATGCTTATTCCTTTCCCACTAATAATTTGATAGAGGCATAGGAGATTTTTTTACATGCTCCATTTTGAGGCAAGATTTTATGATACAGTCATCTTTTTTTTGCCCCATTCTCTAGAAGATGGGAATGAATAATGTGAAATTCCATTGTTCAGTGTCAAGAGACATTGGTCTGGAGGGGATTAGGAAAACCACTGACAAACCAGGGGTCTTTGTTTTGTTTGGTTTGTTTTTTATGAGGCTTGGGTCACAGACTTTTTGTCTTAGGCGAAGCAATACAAAATTCCAATTTTTCTTGAAAAGGTGAGAATAAAATTGAGCAATCCATCTGAAAAAGAAGCAACAATACATCTTTATCCACTGTGGTTTTAATATAGAATCTCCTGGCATGCCTACATCTACGACCATGAATGACAAAAAACAAAATAGCCTTATAAAGGGCACACTCAGCCTCCTCTTGGACTTTGATGGCAACAACTTGAAATGCTCTGCCCTTTACCTGTCCCTCTTAGATTGCCTGACATTTCAGGATTCAGTTTCAATCCCATCTTCTGTAGGGGGCCTTTCCCTGACCCCTCATTGTTGGTGCCTTTCACTTTCACCTTGCCTTCTATCTATTCTAGGTATCTATTGTGTATGTATCTAGTTATTTACATGGTGCATCCAAACTAAGAATGTAGGCTCCTGGGGAAGCTAGGTAGCACCATAGATCGAGGACCTGGAGCTGGGAAAACCTAATTCAAATATGGCCTCAGATACTTTCTAGCTATGTGATCCTGGGCAAGTAAGTCACTAAACCCTGATTGTCTAGTTCTTGCCACTCTTCTGTCTTAGACTGATACTAAGAAAGAAGGTAAAGGTTCAAAAAAAGAAGGTAGATTCCTTGAGGTAAAGAACTGCTTTCACTCTTTTTTTACATCCCCATCACTTAATGAAATGTCTGGCACATAGTAGATCCCTAATAAATACTTATTTATTGATTGATAGAATTAATTGATTGAATAGAGAATGGGTCTGTCATCTTCACCACCATTATCAGTTATAGACCCATTGTCATAAAAGGCAGCCCAATCTGAGTCATATGAATAGAAGACCTCTCCTCACACCCCCTTCTCCCACAAACCACCAACCCTGCATCTAGCCCAGACTCCATAGCCATTATCTAGGGAAGCCACATCTGTGGAGAATAAAAAAATCACTAGAAATGGCTTACCTTCTCTCACTTACAGGGAAGGCAAGAGCATTTAGCTGATTCAGTGTCACTAAAAATGAAGAGAAAGGAGATAGCATGTACCATCTTAACTACCACCTCTTATAACTGGATAGGGAGCCTAGGACCCTGAGCCAAAAGTACAAGGAATCTCTATATCACACTGTTCTCCTTAACCCCCCCCCCAAAAAAAACCCTACTTGCCTTGCTTACAGCCTGGTCTCCAAAGCTATCATCTAAAGGCAGTAGCTCCTGGGGCAAATGGCTTCACTGTCTTACACTGCTACCAACTACTGACCAAGTCATTTTCAAGACGTGGCATCTTAGTGGTCTCACAACAAAGGGATTTTGACTGTAGACATGCAAAGATCACCATCAACTTGAGGAGTCTATTGAAATACCTACTTTCCATTGCTTTGGCTCCCTGCTTTCATCTGAACCCATTAGCTGATCTCAACATCACAGGCTATCTCTGAATCTAATTGCCCAATTTTTCAAGAAAAAATTATTAGTTAATTTAATTAATGGAGTGGGCAATCTATCCTAATCATCAAGGCACACTGAGAAAAAGACAGGACAATTGCCAGGGACGTCAAACCACCACTACCACTAATCCTCAGATCTAGATAAACAGCTCAAGATGCTGAGCCCAAAGGCCCTGGGAATAGGGATGCCCCTAGAGCACCATCTATCTCCTTCCAACCTGAATCCTGTGATCTTATAATGATCCAGTGTTCAACCCCTGTAGAGATGATACCTGGCACCTTCCTCTGCAGGTGCTACAACCTCTGCCTCTTCGGCCGCTTCAACTACCTAAATCCTGGGTGGGGTAGGAGTAGAGTTCTTGCCAACAAAGTCCTTGGCAATTCTCAAGTTGTTCACTATAATAGAGATATGATTTTTTAATGAGTAGGAATAATATTAGAGAAGTTGCCTTAGCATCATTTTGCTCCTACACTCTAAAGACCACTTTGTTTTTGTTTTTGCTTTTTATCCATGAACATTTATTGAACTCCTAGCAAGGAATAACATGGGGTACAGGGGGCGGGGCACTAAGATTCTTAAAGTCTCCATAGAAGCCACTTTGAATGCAGATGAAGGAAGGGAAGAGGAGAGAGGAGGCTTTCTTCAAAGATGCACACTGAGTCACTCTCTTGCTCTTTAGTCCCACTGAAGCCTTATGGGGAGCTTTTGACTTGCTACTTTGACTTGCCACTGATACCTTCTATATGTGTAGTCCTCCTCTTTAAGAATTTAAATTTTAAAAATTTAAGAATTTAAGAATCTTGGGAGTAACGACTATCTTGCTTTTCATTTTGTATCACTGGTGCTTCACATATAGCAAGCACTTAATAGATGCTTTTATTCATTCATTCACACCTGAAAAAGGGAGAAATGTTATGGATAGTGTAAATGTTTTTATTCCCTTTGAGTTCCTGTCATTTGTCTCTTGTGCCTTTGCAAAACTGTCATTGGTGAAGTTTTCCCCAAGTAGCTTTTGTAGCCATAATAAAACTGCCCTGTTGAAAGCATTCTTGTCCCTAGCCTGATAATGTTATAACAAATTCCTCTTTGAATCTGGGCAGCAGTAGGATGTTCAGAGTACTTGCCTCTATCAATGCTTCTGTTGTTGTTTCTGATGGGAGGGTCTGGGGTGGCAGTGCTGCCACTGGGAGCTTAAAACAAAGTGGCTACATTGGGCCAAGTTATGACCTGGATCATTACCTTGGAGTTCCATCTAGACAGAACCAGGAGGAAGCTGAGGTGCAGTTATGAACAAGGGAGATCTAAGAATCATTACTAGAGAAACTCTTTGCTGAGATTTAGGGCAGGGAGGATCAAAACAGGGAGAAATAATGTCCAAGGGGAGCTTGCTACAGCCATTGTGCAATAATGGTTTGTCCACTGGGATCTGTATGGACAGAAGGCTACTCTTATACTCATTTACATTTTGAGTCTATCTCTATTTCTAGAATTGCCCCACACATGTTGTAACTCCAGAGTCTCTATACCATGGTGCTGACTTATGAACCTTCCGTGTCCGTAAGGGGCAGGCTTATTCATATATCATATTTGAAAAGTACATACTAGATTAGGAGTACAGAGGTTGTAGGCAAGTTCTCTAGAGTGTGTTGGGCCCATTGTATTCCCAATTTACTAATTACCACAGATGGTTCCAGCATTGCTGGCAATTTAGCACTTCCTTGAATACAAATTCTTCCTGTCTGTCTCATATAGTTAGAAGTGATTAGAAGACTGGAGAGTGGAGGTCTGGGTCCCTGAGGGTCTTTATGAGCAATGACTGTTAGAAACCCAAATGGAACTACAAGGGATTGAGGAATTTTCAGTCATAAGTCTGTTAGAGGCTTACTACTTGCTTAAAAAACCCTCAAAACCTTTTAGTTTTACTTTAGGGTGGGGGTCAGTATAGTATAGGACAAGGTGGAACTCTTGTCTCCAGTCCCATCTACCTTTGGGTTCCTCTCTCTTTTAGGCCTTAGTGGGACTGATGCTGACAATTCAGCACCAGGGTTTGGGGTAGTCAAATTCATCTAGGCACTGACTATATTTTACTAAGGGTTAAGGCTATCTAGAATCTGACTGGCAAATGGTTATCTGATCATTGTTCAACGCTGCTTTCTTCACCTGCAAGTCCTTAGCAGATCTTGTCATGATCATGGCTTTTGGGTCAAGTAACATCTGACTGCATCCTCTGCCATTTGTACATTACCATGCTTGGCATGGATGTACTGGACTTGGATCAGAGAGTAGACCTCTCTGAGATGCTCTGGGGACTAGTATCTAATCAAAGGTGTTTGCCAATCGGTGAATCCCTAGCTGTTGTTTGGTACTCTTTTTTGATCCAATTTTCTGCTGACTGAAGCAAGGAGGAGGAATTGCCTTTGTCCTCACTAGGTGTACCTGGGTAACTGTCTCCCTTTGAGCTGTTGCCTTAGGTGGTCTGTTTCCTCCTGGAGAGGGTGTCTTCATCATTAAGAGGTCTGGGGATGGGGGTGGGGAGATAGATGGCTAAGTGAATTGAGATCTAGGTATAGAGATGCAAGATCCTGGGTCCAAATCTGACCTCAGATACTTCCTGACTGAGGAAGTCACTTAACTCCCATTGCCTGACCCTTACTGCTCTTCTCTGCCTTGGAACCAATATTACAGTAATGATTCAAACAGGGAAAGTAAGGGTTTAAAAAAAAAAAGAAATCTGAGGTCTGAGAATGACTCCTTATCAATGTTATTCTTCTTAGAGGTTTCTAATTCAGCACTGTTACCTTTTTGCTCCACTTTTCATGTGAGATAGTTCCTCATCTGTGGGCTTTTTAACTTCATTCATCTTATTGTACCTGTTCTCTTCATTTATATTTTTGGGGTCATCCTCATTATAGGTCCTTCCTTCCTTGCTTCCTTCCTTCCTTGCTTGCTTCCTTCCTTCCTTGCTTCCTTCCTTCCTTGCTTCCTTCCTTCCTTGCTTCCTTCCCTTTTACTTCTACCCACTTTTCCTTGAAGGAGCTACTTTCTCCTTGATCGTGGAAGCCCTCTCTTCCTCCTTCCACTATTATTGCTTTTATCTGAACTCATCTCCAGGTCATCTTCCAAGTCATGGATCTGAGCTCAATGGGTTCCATTTGGCTTTTTCTCCTTTTCTTTCTCTTTCTCTTCCTCCATTCTGGGCATGGTCCTGGTCCCGATCCTTCAGCTTCCACTGCTATATGATACTGAAGTGGTTCAGTACTTTATTCTTTCTTTCCTGCTTTTCCTCTGTTTCCTTATCTAATGTGAACATTCCTACCAAGTCATAGCAGTTTAGATTGTACCAGTTGTATCCAGGATAGGCTTGAAGGCTTCAGTAAAAATATAGTAGGTAAGCAAGAAGAAAGATGCATTTATTAAGTTCCTACTGTGTACTAGGCACTGTGCTAAACACTTTACATATCTTATCTGATTTGATACTCACAGGAATACTGGGGAATATATGTTATTATGATCCCCATCTTAGAGTAGAGGAAGCTAAGGCAAACAGAAGTTAAGTGACTCTGAGGGTTATACAGCTAGTAATTGTCTCAGGCTAGATTTTAATTTTGGGCATTTGGACTCCAGATCCAGAATACTATTCACTATGTCCACCTAGAAGGAGATATTTTAGTTACATCACCCTTAATAAACCCTTGAAACTCTTGCATGCTTTGCCAATGATTTTGAATAGCCAGGGCTCATGATCAGTCTTGCATGCCATGAGGATGCTGTCATACTTAGTCCTTCTTACCTCATTCTATAACTTCTGATCAGACTCCCTGCCAGCATGCGACCCCATCATCAACCCTTCTTCCAGATAGAGTTACTTATTGCTCAGGTTCCATTCCATTTTAGCTTTGAGCCAGCTGGTGAAGTTGACTGTGTCATATGTGTTGAAAGCATGATATTATACTTCTTAAGGGTGCTCCTGGGGACCTTAACAGCATATGCAGTCATAGCCTAGCTTCTGGTACCCAGGGACATCATAGTCAGAGCTGGAGCAATGCTGGGGGTTGAATAAAAAGAGGAGTGACTCAGAGACCTGCAGAGCCAACATAACACAGCTCCGCTCCACTCCCACCCCCTTGTTGCTCTTTTTTGGCTACAACACTCTACTATCATCACTGACTGTGGCTGAGTCTGTCTTACAATTTGCTTTACTGGCAGTGACCTTAACCCCAGGAGTGTCAACTGGAATGTGAAGTCCAAGTTAATAACCTCATTTCATCTCTGATCTAATGAAATTACTCACCAAAAGTCTGAATCTCATTAGTAATTAGCTTTGGTGGGATCCCATGAGTTATCCCCAGGGGAATTACCCATCTTCATGGAGTTTTTATGTAGCTTTTTGGTTGTCAATGGAGCACTCCCATTATCCATTGGACATCACATTGCTCTCACTAATGACTGGCTCATGTCCTTTTATGGCCATATATCTCTGATGACATCTTTTACATGGCTTTTTCTGTTCAATTCTTAATTGATGAGTGACATACTTATGCCCACCATATCCTTATCTATCCCTTATTAGGTCAATAGTGACTAATTCTTTCAGGACTATATTGCTCCATGACACAGCATCACTTCAAATCAATAAATATTTAAGCCCCTACTATGTGCCAGGAATGCCCAAGTGCTAAGTGTTGGGAATACAAATAAGAGAAAGAAAGTCAGTTTCTGTTCTCAAGGAGCTTACATTCTTATGGGAGAAAAGTCAATACACAGAAAGAAGCTAAAAATGAGGAGGGTAGCCATAAGAAAGTACTTGATACAAGGTCATGATGTTTGTGGAGCTGAAACTAAGAAGAGGAATAAGCTAATAGAAAAATGGAGTGTTTAGTTGGAAAGTTCTGAACCCTTTATAAAGGAAAGCTCTGGAGTGGGAAGGAGTTTGTTGCTCCACACTCCAGACAAACCTCCAATCAGAAGGCAAAGGCAGCTAAGGCTGTTAAGGAGATATCAAATATCAAAATGGAATCAGTCTTTATGATGTCATGAGATGAGCTTCTCTTGATTCAAAACCAGGCAGAGGAGCTGATGGAAAAATATCTTTCACCAGGATATTGGATGTTTTAAAAAATGGGCCTTTGCTTTAAGGAGAAGCTTAGGATCATTTAAAAGTGTGTACTTTGGCAAATGTTTAGAAAAGATGATGGGTCTCAGCATGAGCATTAGTGCCTTTTGATGGCCCCATGATCAGGAAACTTCCAATGGCATGTCAGTCTTTTATTGAAAAACACTCTTAAACAGAGGCTCTTTTTGGTCCCTTGTTCTCAGTGATGGAGTTGCTGTGCCAAAGAAGATTGGTCTAAGTGGAATGAACTATAATTTTAAAGAAGTGCTTTTTCATATTCTCTCTTCCAATTTGTTGAGGGTAAAGGGAATCTTTGAGTTCTCTCACTTTCTAACAAGGAATGGAAGAGGAGTTCTCTTTTTCTTCCTTACTAGTAGCTATCTTGCCTATGAGCACATGTCTTTAGTACACATGCTTGCCTGGGTAACTCTGAATCTGGACCACTTCTTATGCTTTGTACTCCTTTCTTTGAACATAGATGACCATACAGAAATCCCAAATTTCACATTTCTAGCCTTGGGGAAACCTTGTGAATTCAGGAGATCAGGAGATTCTGAACTCAGATCCAGCTTCCAGTTGACCTGTGGGAGGTCATCTCCACAAGAACTTCTTGAAAGAGATGATTCAGAAGGATAAACCCAAGCCATACCTAGACTTGTCAGAAAACATGGGCTTTGATTGAGCTGCATGAACAGAAGTGAAGCCTTCTTTGCTTGCGGAATACTTGTTCTACAAAGTGTTTCAGGTTCTGAGAGCCTCCTGAGAGCATGCAATAGGAATAATGAATTACTGCTGCATATTTTAAGTGTTTTTTAAAATATAAGCTAATGAGTCTTTTTGTTTTAAATAATTGGGGAGAGGGAGTGGAGGAAATGAATAACTGTCCTATACTTTATCTACTTTTCACATCAAATATGTTTCCAGGACCCTGTGAATCCTTTTCAGAAAGACTATAGATATGGGCCATATCTGAACTTTAAGATTTTCCCCAAAATTATGGGGATGAGGAGCATAATGATCCAGAGAGAATAAGAAGAGCCTAACTTCCTTCATGGAGCCAAGCTCCCCTGGGATTGAACATGGCCTATATGACCTTAGAGTTAGACTTCCTTTATGGTATCACTGGGTCCTGTCTGACACTCATTCCACTCTTCTATTTTATTCTGGACTTGGTTCATTATCCTTCTGCAGCTTCAGCCCAAGATGTTTACATTGATGGACCAAATACTAGATGTCTATTTGATTATATGCCATTATTTGGACAAGAGGCATTAATTATCTACTTGGTTTTTCCTATGTGGATAGTTAAACCAAACTCTTTTGAATGATTATGCATATCACTTAGGAGGATCTGGAGTGTTCCAAAATTTTATGTGAATGGTTCAGTATCTGTTGTCAACAGAAGCATATGGAGGATCTAACCATCTACAGCAAAAGTTCTTAGCCATTCTTTGTGTCATGGACCTTTTAGCAAATCTGATGCAGCCCATGTACTTCTCAGAATAATGTTTTTCAATGGATAAAATAAAATATATAAAATCACAAAGGAAACCACTTAAATTGAATTACAATATTGATCTGTCTCTCTATCTAATTCATGGAGTCCAAAGTTAAAATCTCTGATCTACAGGTATCCTTTCATTTGGATGTTGGACATTCTTCATGACATTGTTTAATTAGGCAAGCATAATTCACCCTATTTTATGTCTCTTTTGATAATAACAATCTGAGGATCAAACTTATCTTGGCTTGTCCTTAAAGGAGTCACACGTAATGTAAACACAGAAAACATTTCATTGGAAGAGAGTTTTGAGATGAATTATTTTCCTTTGCAAATCAAATATTTTTCTACATGCAAATTATTTAAAAAATTTCACAAGCAATAAGCACAGTGAGATCTTGCATTCTCCACATCTTTCAATTGGCCTCTGTAACTATAAAGATGTGGTTGGTTCCTGAATACTATTTGTAAAAGCCTGCCTGCTTCATTCCCCTACTTTTATCAAAAAGACTTTAAAGACTATTGATTATTCTCATGAACATTTTATAGAGATGGGAAAGTAGGCATATAGGTTAGTGGT
Organism: Monodelphis domestica; assembly: GCF_027887165.1. Taxonomy (NCBI): domain Eukaryota; kingdom Metazoa; phylum Chordata; class Mammalia; order Didelphimorphia; family Didelphidae; genus Monodelphis; species Monodelphis domestica. Next base: position 225,451,954 of record NC_077229.1, read on the forward strand.
TTTTGATATTTCATCTATGCCTTTGGGTGGTATTATTATGGAATTTCCTAATTTTCCTTTAGTTTATAGCATCACATAGTATTGTTGAGAGATGACATGGGAATGAATGGAAATCATTATATCAGAATAAAATCAAAGGGATCCTCAAACAACTCTCCCCCTCAGTGTGCCCAACCCTTACCTTTCTCATACCTACCCCATTGAGAATGGATTAAGAAGCCTAGAAACAGAAACAGGAGTACCAAATAATTCACATAATTTATTTCCTTTAAGGAAAGTACCCACTTTTAATAAAAATGAAAACTTGGTATCTGTAAGGCACCATACACCTTTTAATCCTGAAGATTTAAATAAATTCAAGGAAGATCTTCCATCATTTGAGGAAGAACCAATATTAATTACAAAAAGTTTGGAGAATATATTCAGAACTTTTGACCCCACTTGGATGGATGTTGAAAATTTATTAGAAAATTTTTTGACAAAAAGAGAAAAAAACAATGTCTTCTCTCTGGCTAATCAGAAGCGAGGTAGGAAAGGACATGATTGGCCAACTGAAGATCCACATTGGAACCCCAATGTTGAACCAGATTATACAAAACCAAACCAGGCCAGAGAAGCATTATTGACAGCCATGAGAGCATGCTCAGATATGCCTGGAAAATGGTCAAAATTTGAAAGAACCCAACAAGAAATTGATGAGACCCCCTCCCAGTTTATGGGCAGACTTATTGATGTAGGAAATACATATATGGAACTAGATTTATCCAGAGAAAGGGACATTAGGCAAATACGTAGGCAATTCATTGAGAATTGTTGTTCAATGGTAAAAGACTACTTTAAAACTAGCTGTCCTAATTGAGATTCTATGGACCTCAAAGAATTGAGGAGAATAACAACCTATGTTTATAAGGGTTGGGTAAAAAGACCTGAGGAACACAATATGTTAGTGGAAGACTTAAAGAAAAATTGAAATGTTAAAGAGAAAATTGAAAAATAAGGGAGAGACCATAGCCCCTTCGCAGGAATTCACAGATAAATCAGTAACCTGCCACTTCTGTGAGAAGAAGGGCCACAAAATGATAAGAGTATAGAACTTTTCTCAAGATTATTGGAAGGAATACATAGTTTAATAACAACTACAGAAGTGATAATTATAGAAATAACTATAATAATGACAATGGAAACCACAGCTTTAGAAATATTAACTATAGAAATGACTATGATAATGATCATAGAAACCACAATTTTAGAACTTATAGAAATAACTATAATGACTATAGAAATAAAAAATTTTAGAAATCAAAATTACAGAAAAAGAAATTGGGAAAATAATGACAGTGCTCCAAATGAAGAAAATGATAATACCCAACAACAATATATAAAACATGGTGCTCGTCCAAAAAATACTCGAGGTGCTAATGCCCCTCAGGGGGATGCCCTTCAGAGGGGTGCCCAAGGAACTTCCTAAAAACAATGAAGGTGTCTGGGGGTGGGGGGCGCTGGGGAACAGGAATCAGAGGATACAACCTTTGATTTTCTGGACCCTGATGTCCTACTACCCATTGTCCCTATCCCCTCCCCTCCATATACTAATGAACCCCATGTTACCTTAAAGGTTGGTAATACCTATTGTGATTGTCTTTTAGACACTGGAGCTACCAGGTCTGTATTAAAGAGTATATCTGATTTATATTGTTATTCCGTTGACTCACAAAGTGTAGTGGGAGTATCAGGAATACCCCAAAGAGTTAAAAAAAACTTCCCCCTAGAATGGTATCTGTGGGACCCCTAGAGGTACAACATTCCTTCCTTTTGATGCCTGACTCCCCTTTAAATTTGCTGGGGAGGGACCTTCTATGCAAACTCAGAGCCACAATAACTTGCTCCCCAGATGGTTCCTTATCATTGGAAATACCAGAGGAATCTTTAAATTTACTCCCTGTACTTCTCTCAGAGAGCCAGAAGGCAAAAAGAGCTTCCCACTTTTGTAATACCTGAAGATATACCAGAGTCTCTTTGGGCCACATCTTCTTCCAATGTAGGCTTACTTAAATCTGCTGTTCCTGTGCAGATAAAAACTAAATCTAGCCCATCTCCTTCCATTCCTCAGTATCCCCTTTCAAAAGAGGAAATTGAGAGTATTACCCCAGTAATAAACTCATTAATTGCACAGGGAATAATAATCCCTCATAAATCTGAATACAACACACCCATCCTGCCCATTAAAAAACCAAAAAGGGGCCCAATGGCAAGCACCTCTATAGATTTGTACAGGATCTGAGGGCTGTGAACAACCACATTATAAAAAGATACTCCGTAGTTTCCAACATAAATACTATTATTTCCTCTATTCCTAGCACAGCTACATACTTTACAATAATAGACTTGTGCTCAGCTTTCTTTTCCATTCCCATACATGAGAACTCCAGGCATATTTTTGCTTTCACCTGGAAGGGCTCACAATATACATAGAGTCATCTGCCCCAGGGTTATGTGGAAATTCTGAGTTTATTTGCGCAAATTTTGAGCCAAGACACAGATAATATAACATTTAAAAATAGTAAATTAATCAAATATGTAGCTGATTTACTCTTGGCTTCAAAAGATGCAGAAACAAGTCAGGAAGACAGCAAACACCTTCTTTTGGAATTGCACAAAAGAGGACATAAAATCTTGAAGGATAAGGTTCAGTGGTATCTCCCTAAAGTAGAATATTTGGGGTTCAATCTGACTGTGGGTGCTCATTATATTTCTCCCAAATGAATTGAAAATATTCAAAATTTAAGCACTACTACTACTAAGAAACAGTTGAGAGCAATTTTAGGAGCAACAGGGTTTTGCAGACAATGGATTCCTTGCTGTGGGGAAATTACTAAACCTCTTATAGCACTAACAAAGGACTCAAATTAGAGCCAGAATACTTGTCAGCTCTATCAGATCTAAAACAGGCTATCCTGTCTGCCCCTGTCCTAGGCATCCCAGATTACAACAAGCCTTTTACTTTGTATATACATGAGTAGAGGAGTAGCTTCAGGTGTTTTAACTCAGACTTTGGGACCTTCTTAGCTCCCAGTTGCTTATTATTCTGCCCAACTGGATCCAGTAGCAGCAGGAGCACCATCATGTCTTAGAGGAGTAGCTGCTACAGCCTTACTAGTGACAAAAACTTTTGATCTAGTACTGGGCTGCCCATTAACAATTTTGTTCCCACATGAGGTAGAAGCATTGTTGCTAAGGCATAGAACACAGGCATTCTCAGATCAGAGAATTACAAGATATGAAATAACTTTGTTAAATAGTGAAAACATTACCTTGAAAAGCTGTACAACCCTTAACCCTGCCACCTTGCTTCCAGATTTACCAACTTCAGGAGAACCATTACACAGATGTGAAACACTAGTGTCCATGGCAGAAAAGCCTCAAGATAATCTCTTGGACACTCCCTTAGACAATCTAGATCTGGTCTTATTTACTGATGGTTCCTCTTTTATGAGGGATGGTATACGTTACACTGGAGCTGCTGTAGTCTCAGAATTTGCCACTGAGTGGTCAGCTTCGCTGCCCTCTAATATTAGCACTCAAGGAGCAGAACTCATAGCTCTGAAGCACACTTGTATAATTGCCAAGGATAAAAAGGCAACAATTTATACGGATTCTAGATATGCTTTTGGAATTTGTCACTCAGTCGGAATGCTATGGCTCCAGAGAGGATTTTTAACCTCATCTGGAAAATCTATAGCTAATGCAGAAATTATTAATGAAGTTCTTTCTGCTCTCCAGCTGCCTGAAGCCCTGGCTATAGTTCATTGCTCTGCCCATACTGGTGGCCCATACTGACAAGGTCAGTACCTTGTCTCTAGAAGAAATGATTGAGCAGATACTGCTGCAAAGCTAGCAGCCATAGAAGGGCCTGAATTAATTTTAACATTAACAACAACTGATGATTTAAACTTATCACTTTCCTATAATGAAAAGGAAGTGGAAAAATGGAAACAAAAATTCAAAGCAAAACAAATCAATGGAGTATGGGTGTCATCTGAAGGAAAACCCCTGCTCCCTAGAAGTTTCTATCACCAAATTTACCAATCTATTCATAAAAATGCTCACTTTGGTACTCAGGGCATCATGGACTCTGTTAAGAGAGTATGGATAGCCTCAGGTATAACTACTATAGCCTCTAAAGTGTATACAACCTGCTCTATCTGCCAGGCATATAACGAACACGCCTTTTGTTGCAAAGCCTTTGGTTGGCATCCTCTGACTTACATACCTTTTGAGCATATACAGATAGATTTCATAACAATGCGAAAGGCTGGACATTATAAATTTTGACTAGTCATAGTAGATCAACTGACCAGATGGCCAGAAGCATTTCCTGTGACCCAAGCCACAACAGCTTTTTGTTGCTAAGATACTTTTAAAAGAAATTATTCCTCACTTTGGCCTGCCAGCATGTATTGATTCAGATAGAGGAAGTCATTTTACTGATTCTGTCCTAAATCAGATACATTTTTGCTTGGGGATAACTCCTAAATTCCATGTTCCATATCATCCCTAGAGCTCAAGTCAAGTTGAAAGGATGAATAAAGAACTTAAAATTATGATTGGAAAATTATGTACCGAGACACATTTAAAATGGCCTGAAATTCACCCTCTGACCCTATTTTATCTTAGAAGCAGACCTAGAGGAGACTTACACATCTCACCATTTGAGATGCTTTTTGGACATCTGCCTATACAAGCTAAAACTTTCTACCCTGCATATACATCACTATTAGGGGGAGATACTACTATTGTTTCCTATATACAGGAATTATAGCACAAATTGCATGAACTTCATGAATCTGGTGCTGTAGTACAAGCTGGACCACTAGACTTTTCTCTTCATGACCTGAACCCAGGAGATAAAGTGTATATTAAAAATTTCAAGTGTACTGGAGCAACTCAGCCTTCCTGGGAAGGACCATTTCAAATATTGTTAACTATTCCAACATCTATAAAGGTTGGAGAGAAGGATTTTTGGATTCATTGCTCACATGTGAAGAAAGCATCTTCTGTTGAGATTGATTGACTGTATCCTATCACATGCATTGGAGATAATAATCCATAGACAAGTGGATGCTGTTTTTTGAGGACACATTGAATTACTGATTTTTTCCTTATTTTTATTATTGCCTTTCCTTTACTTTGATTAGAATATTGAATTTCCCCCTTTTTCTCATTTCTTGTACTAAAGGTACATACAATTAATTTTTTTCTGCAATAATATAAGTTTAATATATATATATGTATATATATATATATACTTGCTATAATATCAATGTGTACCCAAAATCTTTAAACTATGGGAATCTGCCATTTATTGATAAAATGTTATGGGACTGTGATTAATGTTTGTGTCTGATTCTAGAAAAATGGGATAAAAATAAGGAGCACAGTCTTAACCTGAAAAGTGCCAAAAAGAGCACACAGGAAAAACTAGTGTGAGACTCGAGGTTGAGACGCTTGACATATGTTAAGTTGTAGGACTTCCTTGTATCTATACTCTTTGTGAAGTACTCAGACAAGTACCAAAAGTTGACTATCATCCTGGGTCCCTATATCTCTGAGAATGTCAAAAATCAGACGAGGGAATGACACTTCCCTATCAAAATAAAATTCTAGTTTTTTTTCCTTTCCTTTCTTATATTATGGCAACTTCCTGTAGTCTTGACTGCAAATGGGTAATTGAAATATTACTGCATTCTGTCCTACAGATTTGTGGGATAGAAACTACTTTAAATTGGACCTATGCAAGGGCCTGTTGGAAATTTGTTAATTCCAAATAAGGGCCTATTTTGAATTTTTTTCTTTTTTTCTTTCCATTTTTTTCCCTTTCCTTATGTTTTTATTGTGTTTTTCTCTTCTTTTGATAATTGACTCATACACCCCCATAACTCAACATTGCATCCTGAGCTGAACTGGATGTTTTTTTTAACACCCACTTCAGGGGGGGATTGTATTTTAATATAAAATCCAAGATTTTGAAATTTTGTTCAAGAAAGATCTTCAAGGAAGAAGCTTGCTAACTCCTAAATCCAGGGGATGAACTGTTGCAGAAAGATGCCAGAAAACCTACACTACATCAAGAAGATCCAGAATGGACTTTGGGTGTGGTTGATTGAACTGAAGTTTGATAGAACTTTATTTGTAAATGTACACTTTTATGCCAAGGGGGCTGCCCCTAATTTGGCTTTCTGTCAATGTGCCTAGCAAAACATTGGTTTTTCTTTCTTTCTTTTCTATTCCTCCCTAACTACTGTAATTTCTTCTTAGAAATTGAATATTGTATACATATGTAGTTAGAAGTGTTTAGGACTACAAGATGATTATGTTAAATGATCAATGGGGAGGCTAGTCTCCCAATGATCATCCGGGGGGAATTATGAATCTTAAAAACCACTCAGATTATACTTTAGAAGATTTTATTTAGTTATTTTCTTATTGTAACAATGGATATACTTGGTCTAACAAGAATCAGGAATGTTTTGGGAACTTTTAAAATTACTTCCCCCTAATTAGACATACTTTAGGGGATGATAAAAGTTATAAACTCCTTATTGAACAATGAAGGTACTTAACTCATACCTTATAGTAAAGCTAGGTCTATTTTTAGATCTAATAGAAAAAGGTGTTAAGTACCTGTAAAGGTTAAATTAATCACAAACAGGTCAAGTAACTCACCAAAAGCAAAGCTTAACAAAGAAGTATGAAGTACTCAGAAGATATAATCTAACCAGAGAAGGTGAGAACTAAAGAGTGGTGAGAACAAAGAATGGGCATCTGGAAAAAAGGAGTCTACTGTGATTAGTGGATGTGAAAATTTAGGGGAGGTGACATAAGAGAAAATTTCTTTAAAAGGAAGGGGTAAAAAGTCAGTAGAGAGAATTCAGTTCGGAGTTAGATTCTGAACTCAGTTCAGGAGATTCAGTGGAGGACTGGAACCCAGCTTGGAGATGGTCTTGTGGTGAGTGATAAGACTGACTCCCTCTCCCTTAGGCTCAGGGAGGCCACTTTGGCCTAGACCTTTAACAACTCCTTAGCTCAGCCTGAGCCAGAGCAGTTTAAATTAATTCTTTCTCTCTCTCTCTTCTTCCCTTAATTCCTTCATTTATATTAATTAAAATCTCCATAAATCCTCAGCTGACTTGGGTATTTTTCATATTGGGGAAATCCCATGGCAACAACTTATTTAGATTTTAAGTCAAAACACTAAAATTATTCTCACAGTTTGGCAGCAAAAACCTGTGCCAACATACACAACTTGAGAGATATATATTATATACAGGATATCCCCAAAACATCTTAATTCAGTTTTAATGTCTAACAGTTTTTTAGATCTTACAGCTATTAGAACTTAAAACTTTTAAGTTCTACATATTAAAGTATTAAATAGCTTAAAGTTATTTAAGTTATTAGAACTTAAAACTGCACTTAAACTTTTGGAACACTCTATATGTCTCTCCCCACTCCAGTTCATCCTCTAGCTGCCAAAATGATCTTCATGTACAGATCTGACCATGTAACTGCCCTTTCTGAATACACAACAAATTCCACTGGTTCACTGTTACTTCCAGGTTAAAACTTTTACCAACAATCTTCTTACTTATTACTTTTATTCCCCTCTGAACATTCTATGGTCCAATTCAACCATCTCCCCTGCTATAGACACTGAGCATGGAGGCTCTCTTTCATGCACATATTCTCTTTATGGATGGTAAAGGAGGTGCACTTCTACATATAGCATAAATGTAGAAATATACACCTCCACCTTGGTGTGTTCATTTGTTTTAGTTGTATCTAATTCTTTTTAACCCCAGTTGGTATTTCTTGGAAAAGATACTAGAATGATTTGCCATTTCCTACTCCAGCTCATTTCAAAGATGAGGAAACTTAAGTAAACTGGGTTAAGTGACTTGCCCAGGATCACATAGGAAGTAGGTATCTGGGGCTGGATTTGAAGCTAGGTCTTCTTGACTTCAGGTCTGGCACTCTATCCACTATACCAATCACCTAATTGCCTATATGTGCTTTTGTCTATATACTTTTGTATGTATGCATGTGTTTGTATTTGTAACTATATATATTTAAAATATGTTATATATATATATGTATATATGTATATATTTAACAATGACTCACAATTATTTAATACTTTAAAACTTCTAGGGTACTTGTCTTATTCCAGCCCCTTAAGATAGGAAGTGTAGGTATTATTTTCTCCATTTTAAAGATGGAAAAACTGAGACTCAGAGCGGTTAATTGATGTGCCCATTGTCACATAGCAAGAATCAGAGCCAGGACTTCTGATTCCCAGAATGGTCCTTCCATTAGTCCGTGCTGCTAAAAATACATTTGTTACCAGATAGTTGCCTTTGGTATCCGGGCTACTTTGGTTCTTTGCATAGCCAATAGAGAAAGACCACTGGGCTGTTTCTATGAAGGTTTGCTTCCCTGAGCTTATTAGCACGCAATGACAATTATTAGATAGAGGCAACACCACAGCAATAGAGAAGATAACAAAACAAAACCCACCTACACAGATTTCTCACAGTGGCCATGGCAGTGACTCATTTGAGATGTATTAAACATGGTGGGCGGGTACTTTACTTTGTATGTGTTCAATTGTTCACTTTTTTTTTTTGTTCCTTAATACTGTCTTAGTGTTTTGACATAATCAGAGAAAAACTCCTGGGTCCCAATCATGAAATGCAGCTGTGTTACCTCACCTGCCTTGAGTTCTTGTAGCCCTGGAAGAAGTCTGGAATCTATCTGGGTTGGGGGAGGAGAAACGAGGGGCTATAAAGCTGATGATGGAGAAAGGCTGCAGTCCAGCTGGTTTGCAAACAACCACAGGAATGCAAAAACAGAAGGATGCAAGCAACATTTCTTAGGCTCAGCTACCAGAGAAGCCCAAAGGGATAAGTATTCAGGAATGTGGAGATAACTGTATAGAACCATAATTCTAGAAGGATTTATTAGGAAGTTATTTGCTCCTCCTCTCTCCCAGTTTTATAGATAAGGAAACTGAGACCAGGAAAGTTAAATCATAGGTCATGGAATTAGAGTTGGGACACAGAAGCCATCTAGTTTAATCCCCTTATTTTATAGAAACTGAGGCCCAGAGAGCCAAGGTACCATGTCCACAGTCAGTCATCCCACTAGTATTTATTAAAAACCTACTATGGGCACTTTGGTTGGCTTGGAGAAACAATCTCTCCATGCAATGAGCTTACATCCTAAAGATCACCCAGTAAATGGCAGAGTCACAATTCAAACTCAGATCCTTTGACTGATATTTTTAAGGGCTCACAACAAGTTAAAAGCGGGACTAGTACTAGTGCTCAGCAATCTGGGGTTCCCAGCTCAGGATAACACACTGTTTTCCTGCTTAGCCCAGGGGTCCTTTTCTTAAAGCTATGGCCCAAACTGCCTTCTAACTACAATTATGTGCTCTGCATGCAAATCTAAGTTGTCAAATGCATTTCCCTGAAAATGCAGCCAAGTATACTTTTAGAGTAAGATTAAATCAGGAGCTCATAGATGAGTCTAAGGGGAAATGCTCCAGACTTCCAAGTAAGCATACTTCTAAGGCACGAGGCACCAATATATAGTCCCTTGAGCAGCGACAGGGTATGTAGAAGAAAATAACTGGGAATTATACAGAACCCTTGGTTTGCTGTATGCTTCTGTGAGGCACAGCCTTGACCTTCCAAACGAGAATGAAATAAGCCAACTTCTTGAGTTTCTGCTACCCTGACTCTCATCAACCCACAGAAAGTTTCCTTCCTCAAATATTCAGCATCTTCAGCATTCTGCTGCCAGGGACCAAGAAGTCGAAGGTACTTTTGGCATTCCTTGGCATCTGATGATGAGGCTATTCTATGATCAGACTCTAGAATTTGGCAGATAAATTAATATAACAGGATATGAAGTAATATAGTATGTCACCATAGCGACCCATGACACAGATATCTGAAACCCAGGGAGACTTGGTTTAAAGGGAATGTGAGGAGAAGAAAGGGGGGGGGGGGAGGGAGAGAGAGAAAGAGAGAGAGAGAGAGAGAGAGAGAGAGAGACAGAGAGAGAGACAGAGAGAGACAGAGAGAGAGAGAGAGAGAGAGAGAGAGAGAGAGAGAGAGAGAGAGAGAGAGAGAGAGAGAGAGAGAGAGAGAAGGGAGAGAGATGGAGGGAGAGAAGGAAATAAAAATAATTTCATATGTAGGTATTCTAGCCACTGATGTTAGCTGTTCTCAAGGTCACTAGGGATTAGGAAGATTGTAGAAACACTTCAGGATCTTATTTAGGCAGAGCCTCCTCTCTCCTTTGGAAATACACACTAAATCTACCTTGCTAAACCCCAAAAAGCCTTTTTTTTTTTTTAAAGATGAGGAGAGTGGAGAAGGACTTACTTTAATATTACTGACTTGGCATATTAGACATTAATATGGGTCAAACAGTCATTGAACTGCAGAGAAGTTGTGAAAAGGAAGAAGGCCCTTCCTTGAAAGGGTTCTACTTTGCTATTAACATAAGAAAAAAAAAAGACTCAGACCTGCACTTCAATTTATAGTCTTAAAGAGTCATTTGGGATGCACTGAGAGAGGGTAAGGACGTGTCCAGGATCATACAGTCAGTACGTATCACTGGCTGTACTTTAACCCAGTCAGGTTTTCTTGACTCCAAGAACAGTTATGTGTCCACTTCCTTTAAAACTTAAGATGTCAAATCCTTCTATCACCCTCTTCTTCTTAGCCCTCAGAAGTTAGCCTATTTTCTTCTGTGTTGGGTTTTGGGATCTGACTGGAAGTTATAGTGAGAGCAGTGTGTGTAAGCTGCTTCTCACTGGTGACATGCAACAACTATTCACAATGTTCTTAAGGTATTTTAGGGGCTACTGCATGTCTTGGAAAGATCCTCAAATGTTCTGCAGGATAAGATGCCGAGAGAACTGTCTAATTCTGAAACCCCAAATATCAGATAAGGAAAAAACCCAACACTCTAACATTCAAGTCTTTTTACATGACGGATGTTTAAATTTTCAGCAAAATTGTGTCATTTATAATTTACTATGTCATCTACATTTATTAAAAATTAATACTCTAGCTATTCTTCTACTCAGAGAACTTGTAAATGTATCATTTGTCTCTCTCTTTTTAAATTGAGGCCATCTGTTTCAGTTGTCTCTGCCTCCCTTCTATACTAACCTTATGTTCACAGCCCCAGTTTACACACTGGTCTCCCAATCCTCACCAGCATCCAATCAGCAGAGTCTCTCTGTTCTGGTCTGTAGCCAGCCCTGCCAAAGTCATCTTCAAATCCATCTTTTTGTTTAAAACCATTTTCCCCTCAAGCATTTTTTTGCCCTTTGAACTTCTCCCATCCAATTTTTTCCCTTAATTTTTCACATGTTGAATTTATCCCAGGCATTGCTTATAGATCTACCATTGAATCTTTTTTTTTTTAAAGATCTCACCTTCAATATTCTTCTCAAAGTCTAGTTCCTTTTACCTGTGTAATACTTTCCTGGAGCAGACCTTTTCTTTTTTGGTGTGGTGGGGCAATGACAACGACAACGATGACGACGACAACATAGTGGTGGTGAGAGGTGCATATGATGAAAACTTATGAGGTCACTGGGATTCTTAAAAGCAGCTTTGGCAGCCTTTTTGTGTTTACTTGGATTGTGAGCTATAAATCCAATTTAGAGTTTTCTCTCAAAGAAGAAGGTATTTGTTATCTGACTAAGTATGTGTCAGTGGATTTGACACAGACTAACTAGGTGGGTTTGGGGAGGTTTGGTTTTCACTGAGCTATCTCACTCCATAATCATGGGCGTTTTTTTGTTTTGTTTTGTTTTTTTGTTTTCCTCTTCATTTTGAATCCTATAGTTAGTAGACAATGTTTTTGATTTACAGAGTCATGATTAGGGAAGGTATTTGGAGGCTAAGCTGTGTAGTTTCTAGCATAACACCAAAGACATTTCTAAAATAAGGGAACTACCTCTCAAATCGTGAGCAAGTATGTCAAGGTCTGGTGATTTGGTCAGTCCACTAACCCAAGAAGCACCAGAACATGTTAGACAAGGTCTATCTAGGATTTGCTTGCAGTTTTGTGAAGTTGGGACTTTGCCTATGGTGACACATTTGGCAAATATCAGAAGTAGAACTGAGGTCTTATTGATTCCAAGCCTCAAATTCTTTCCTCAGATCATGCTCACAATCCAGAGTATTCTTTGATAATTTCGTTTGTTAGAAATGAAAATTAATACATTATGAATTGACAGTGTTTCTAATCATTTATAATTCTTCTGAAATCCTTTCTGCTCATTTGAAGAATAAGACTTTGAATTTGTGTCCTAAATAAATACTACATCATTTATATTTGTCCTCTTGACCTCAGTATTACACAAATATTCATTTTGAGCTTCAGACTTCTCGTGAGTGCATATATTCTATATCTAGCAATTTAATTGTTATAAATATTCAGTCCCATTTTTATTCTTTGAAAATACTGATTCTATTTCTGAAAGGTAGCCAGACTGACTAAATGTAATGACCAATATGGGTCCAAAAGAACAGATAATGAAACAGACTTCCTTCCTTTTTGTAGGGAGGTGGGGAACTAAGAGTGTGGAATATTGTATCCGCTGTCAGACAATTGTATCAATTGGTTTTGCTTAATGGTTTTTTGTTAGAAGAGAAGGTTCAATATAAGGGAGATATTGGGAAGGGACTGTTATAAAAACAAAAAGCATCAATAAAACTTTTTTTAATTTTTAAAAAACCTCCAAAAATTATGGTCCTTTTGTCTTTCCAAAAAAAATCAGCAAATCTCCTAGTATTCAAATGACCTGTTCTAAATACAGCCTATTGTAAAAAGAGTTAAGTTGGCAAGGAGGAAGAATTTATTTCAGTACAAAAAGGTAGAAGGAATCACTTCAGATTCACCTATTGGCCAACTGGCAAATATAGCTATTGTAGGTCACTGTAAGCTTAATTGTCTTTGTTCCTTATATTTATGTATATATGTAAATATACACATAAACATCATCTTTATGTATATAGGGCTAATTATAGAAGATAATGCTTTTTCCTTGAAATAGGGTGATTAAAGGAGAGTGAGTGTTGTTACTATAGTTTATCTCTCAGGATGGAGTCATTGCCATTATAAGAAGAAAATATTTACTAGGTTATATTCCTGCAATGAAAATGCTCTCCAATTTATATTTTATCATATAATTGATGAATTATCAACATTATTTAGACAATAAATAGTTCTCATAGGAATTATGGGTGCCTGAGGGCCTCAGTATTAATGTCCATACTATTTGGAAAGAAGGATCTGTAGCAATTTTTCTTTAAACCCTTACCTTCCATCTTACATCTGTCTTGCATATTGGTTCCATGGCAGAAGAGTGGTAAGGGCTAGGCAATGGAGGTTAAGTTACTTGCCCAGGGTCACACAGCTAGGAAGTATCTGAGGCCAGATTTGAACCCAGGACATTCAGTTTCTAGTCTTGGCTCTCAATTCACTGAGCAACCCAGCTGCCCCCTATAGCAAATTTTAATTTATATGCTGCCCAATATGGAGGCCTCTGGTGTCCTTGGAAAAGGGGAAATCAATTTCCCCTTTCAATCAGTAGCATTCTTTAGGTACAACTCACCCGATTGGAACTGATTATATGACATGGATTAAATGAAGAATAACAATTTGAGCCCCTCCACGAAGGAACAACAGGGCAAGCGACTATGTAGTAACTTGACCTAAAAGTGAAATGGTAGAAAGGACACCTTGTAGATATAATAAGGGATCACTAATCCCAGACTCTCCTAAATAGCAAATTAGTCATAATTATTGAATGCTTTTGGAGCATCCAGTATTGTGCTTGGCACCTCTGGGGATACTAAAGAAGGGGACAAGACCTTAAAGTCCTTATGATGCAACTAGAAGACACTGGGTAGACATGAGAAATAGCTAACATGTATGTGGTAACAGATGAGCAAGTGATGGGTTGTGGAGTTCAAATTGTGAGAGCTACAAGAATTTGGTTTAAGGAAATATTATTGTTAGGTGAGCATAGTGGGAGACTCCTCAAAGAAATTGGGGAAGTTGAAGTAAGGCATAAAGAAAAGATGGGATTTAGATTGGTAGTGGAGAGTGAGGAAAATATCATTTCCCCCCAGTAGAATGTAAACTCCTCAAGGGCAGGAATTATTTCATTTTTTTCACTGGATGGCTAGCCTCTAGCACAGTTCCGGGCATAATAAATGCTGACTGAACTGTTTTGATCTGAAGTCTAGTAGAACAACTACTAGAGAAATAGGACAAAGGATTATAAGAACAGAGGGCAGATCCACTCATAAAACAAAGAAAAATAAATCAAGAGTTTTACATCCATGTTTATACTACTTTTATCCTTTCCTTCTAACACTGACATCCCTACTCTGAAACTCATGTAATTAGATCTGATTCTGGTTGCTTTTTGGCAAAGACTTAAAGACATATTTTCCAATCTCTATTTGAATACTGCCTTCCCAGAAGATACCCAGACTCTGTGACTTTGCCAAGACGTTCCCTCTTTTTAGCCTTAGTTTCCTCACCTGTAAAAAGAGGAGATTAGTTGATGACTTGTATGTTCCTTTCCATCTGTAATTAGATGATGCAATGATCCTATCTCATGACATCTCTTTCTTTGATGGGGTAACAAACATACTTTATTATACCATTTTATCTAGGTCTACCAAGAGTGAAGCAACTTTAGGCAACTACCTAGTAAATTTCTTTCATTTTTTTCATTGATGCAACAGATATTTATGTGCCTACTATGTACAAGGCATTGTTTGAGGAAAAGAATTAGAATTTGATTAGACAATCATTCTAGATCATTTAGATTTCCTGATAAATTTCTTGGATTGAATTATACAGATTGTGGTCTGTCTTATCCAATTAATTATCTTAATGCTCAGCATTTAGACTTACTGGGTTCTTCACATTAAGGCACTCTGTGGTTAGATCCTGGGACTAGTATGACCAGGCCTCTGTGGTCACTAGAGGGCTTTTCCTGCCTTTGGGACTTATGCTTTGTACCTAAGCAGCACATCAGTTAAGAAGTGTTCCTGGCATTCTGTAAGTTGTTTGCTTAGCTTAGTTTTCTGGTGGGTTTTGGTTTCTTTTTGGCAGCCATGGTTCATACATCAGATAAAACTTATGGCTTGTATGTTACTCATCAGTCAGCCAAGAGGCTTTTGTGATGTCTTACATTTGGTATAACAACCTTGATGGGGGAAAGAAGATGCAAATAGAATTTAAAGTAATAATCGTAGTAGCAATGCTTCATCTATTTAGACAGAAAGAGCCATCAAGACCAGCTAGGAATGTCAAATTCTCTATTTTGAGTTGCTTAAAGTATCAAACTCCTTGTTCTTCCTGTTTACTTCAGATTTAAAGTATGCAGTTTACTTGACCTTAAGTACACTCCTTAGGCGTGCTCAGGCTGTGAGGGAGTCCAAACCAGACCAAAATAAGCATACTTTATTTTAATGAGAGCTCTGCATCATTCACAAGGGAAACACCTCCAGTCTCCAGGGTTTCCATTGTATTTCCCCTCAAAGGCGGGTTTCAGTGGAAGTCCCTACAGATCTTAACCCTTTCCTTCCTGCTGAAAGTAGCATCAGGTTCAGAAAAGTTGATTCAAAGCGTGGGAGAAGGAAGGAACTGGGAGATACTAAAGAAGAATATAAAATGGGCTGGGTTGGAGTCCATGTTTCTGTTCTGCCCCTTCTAGTTATATGACTTTTCCCCTTTCTGACCTTTAGTTTCTTCCCCTGGGAACTGAGAGGTTAGACTTTTAGGGAATCATAGAATTAGAACTGGAAGGGACCAAAAAGGTCATCTAGTCAAACTCCATCATTTATCAGCTGTAGATTTGAGGTCCAAGAGTCACTTGAGCAAAATTATAAACATAGTAATAGAGCCAGAATTTTAACCAAGATCTTCTGAGTCTAAACCCAAACTTCTTTCCATTGTGTCTCTTTCATTGTCTCCAAGGTCCTTTGTGGCTCTATCAATCTGTGATTCTGCCTGTTACTTTGGAGTTTCTTAATGGGAAGTTGTGGGTAATCATTATTATTCAGTTTGTATTTGGTGGTTCTGAATCTTTGGCTTCCCCCCTCCATCTGTTGTATTTATTCATCACTCCCCAGCACAACTCCTATGTCATGGAACAGGAACAATGAAAGGGAGAAGAGGTATAAGAATACTGAAACTGTTCAATCCAATTCTGAAAAAAAAAAAGTGATCTATCAAGAGTCAAATAGATTAGAAGTCTGAAACTTGAATTATATGAATATTTTGTTTATTCTTGTATTTTATGTCACTCTTAGTTCTCATAGACAATTGAGGGTTAGCTCCAATGGAGAAGTTTGGGTGGATGGGGGAGTCAGAGGATAAAAAGAATAAGGGAAAAAAAGGCCAGGTATGAGACACAGTTTTTACATTATTTGGAAAAATGAAAAAATATTGGAGAAGCATTATCAAGAAAGGTCATATACTCTAAATAGCAGGGAAAAAATTTCCCCAACAACCCTTAAATAAAAAGGTTTAGTTGACAAGAAATAGAAATGAGAACTGAAAAATGTAAAGGTGTTGGGGGAGGGATTGAAATCTTAGGTCAAATGTTTATCAGCAAATCACTCAGAAGTATTTGATTAATACCTACCCACATGTATGTGGTACTGATTTGCACCATGAATAATGTCAAGCTACAAAAAATTTGTTGATCATGAAAATGGAAAGGGGCCACAGGATCATAAATCTAAAGAAGGAAGGGATCTTAATGGCCATGTAGTGCAATCCCTTCATTTTATAGTTGAGGAAACTGAGCCATAAGAAAGTTAAATGACTTATCCATGGTCACACAGGAAATGGATCAGAGATAGAATTTGAACTCAAATCCCCAAACTCCAGTGCCAGTGTTCTTTCCTTGGGGAAGGCAGATACACAGTAAGGCAATGAGCTCTGGATATGGAAACCTAGGACATGAGTTCAAAACCCAGCTCTTCCATTTCTTAACTATTTGATCTTTGGCAAGTCAATCCATCTTTTTAAGGGCTTAGTTTCTTCATCTATAAAATAAAAGATTTAGACTACTCATTAGATAGTCTCTAATAATCCTTCCAACCCTGAATCTGGAAAGGGGAACTGGGACTTTATGAGCATGGCAAAGAAGAAGATACAAGTTTAAAAGATAAGGATAATAAGGATGTTGATTAAGAGAGGGAGGAAAACCTCTTATTCTGCCTTTTTAAAGTGAAATAGCTACAAACCACCTGCATATTTCTAGTAAGTATTAATCAGTGACTTCACACACACACACACACACACACACACACACACACACACACACATCTCCAGATTCTGTGTTTTTTTTTAAAGCAACTGAATTCCCATTATTTTAAATTACATTAGTATAGAAGAGGAATAAAGAGGAGTAAAAAGTAATTTCTTTCTCTTTAAAAAGAATGTTTTTATTTTTTATTCTTCTGTTCTCAAACTATTTACTTTAACTTTCCAGGGGCCATAGAGCAGTTCCCTATCCAGAGAGCTTAGTGGGGCTCTCTTTATCACTGGACTCTGCCCCTGACAAGCCATCGCCCTAATGGCTCCACAGATGGAATCTTTAGGTAATGGGGCCTCAGAGTTCACATTTCAAGGAGACTCTTGAAAAAGAGAGACTGATTGATGTATCTAGCTTCCCTATCTCAGACCCCCTCTCCCCCTGAAAACCAAGTGGGACCGATTCCCAAATGGGAAAGTGCAAATAAAGTACATGATTGCCAATGAAATTCTTTGGTTGATTTCCACTTGACAGGGAACTTGGATAAGACTGATCATTATCATCAGCAGAGGGATGGATTGTGGTAATGCCTTCAACTTGCTGAATGTCTGATAAACGCAGAGGTTAAGAAGGAAGCTATTAGCTCATGCTCCTTAAGGAGAGAGAGAGGGAAGAGGGAGCACTCCTAGGGAGGGAGACCTGCTGACCTTTTGGCCACAGAGCCCCAGAGGCTGGCCTTTGTCTGCAAATACTAATAATCCAGATGTGTGTGGGTCCTGATTACAGGGGAGGCTTCACTCTGTTTCACCAAATCTAGAGGGTGATGCTGGGCAGCATTTCCCTCTTTGGGTGGGCTGAGAGAATGATCATTTCAGGTCCTGCTAGGCAGTCCTAGGTCAAAGAGAAGTTCACCTGGCACCAGAGAGAGACCAAGAAAGGGCTAATGTGTAGACCCAGGGGCAGGAATTGTTTGCAGTTGTGTTCTGGTGTTACCTGGCTACAGGGTCATTCCTCATAGATTTAGGGAGAAGGAACCCTGGGCCAAATCCTTCTGGGTGGGCAATCCTTTGTAATGACTCTCCCAGCCTAATCAGTTAAAATGGCTGTACAAGGCAGCCTCACAGGGAAAAGTTCCTGGAATCATAAGGAAATATGGGGGTGGGGGAAGGGATAGTTTTCTTTGGGGTAGTTAGGTGGTATGTTCTCTATAATGGGAACCAAGAAGACCTGAATTCAAATGTTGCCTCAGACATTAACTGTATGATCCTGGCCAAGTCTGAACCTCAGTTTCTTCATCTATAAAATAGGGATAATTATAGTACCTACCTCATAAAGTTGTTGTAAGGATTGATTAGTTAAAATGTGCAAAGGGCTATATAAATGTTGCTTATTATTATTATAATCTGCTTTGCTCTTATGAAGGTAGTAGAAATGATATTATGGGATGATCATGAGTAATAATGCATGGTGGCATCTATATATTGCATTAGTATTAGCAAAATGCTTCATATGTAGTATTTTATTTGAAATTCACAACAACCCTTTGAAGAACTTACTATAGATATTATTTCATTTTATGGAAGAGGAAAGCGAATCTGTGTGAGCTTATGATTTGCCAATAAGAACAGGATCAGTAGCAGAGGTGGGATCTGAACCCAGGTCTTCGGAACTCCAAGTTGAACAGTTATGTTCTTGGAGAGTTATGTTACTCTCCAAGAAGAACTTCAGATCAATTTTAGTATCACCTAGTAAGATGGAGGTGCCTCTTCCCTTGACTTTCTACTTCCTCTAGTGGAAGCCAAAGTGTAATTGACTCAATCGGCCATGCTCCTAGCATCCTTTTGGAGGAATTTCTTTTTGCCCCAATCTGTAGCCTGCAAATTGGAAGGGCAGAAGCAACCAGGGAGCAATCTCCAGGATAATGAGAGTTCCTGGAGATGAACTTGTGAGGGTGAAGGGTAGAGATGTGGTAGAGAGAGTGATGATGATGATGGAATCCAAACCAAGCAGAGCTGTTGGTGACAAATGAAAAAAAGTTTTAATCTGAGTACTCTTATTTACTATCTTAGTAGTCTTGAGCAAATTATTTCATTTCTCATCTATAAACTAAAGATGATTTCTAATACCGCTTCCAGTCCTAAGGCCCCTGGTGCTCTAAAACTACTTGAATAATATCTGTTTTCTGAAAACTGCACATCAAGGATTCCAGCTGAGCTAGTCCAACTGCAGGAGATGGCTTGGTAACAGAGGAAAAGTTCTTAGCTTGTAGTCATCAAATCTGAGCTCAAATGTTCCCTCTGCCTTCAACTCAAATCTCCTTACCTACCTGGACCTCAGTTTCCTCATCATGAAATGAGGAAAATGGACTAGATGACTTCAAGTCTCTTTTCAACACCAGAACTTTGGTCAGATTCACACTTCAACAATATTTTTCAACTTGTTCAAGTTTGGTTATTCTTTTCTTTTGGTGGAGGGAGTAAACTTACTAACATGGGTCTGAAAAAGGAGGATCTTCTAAGATGAATTCATAAGGAGAAAGGCACCTAATTTAAAGTTGGAGATTTTATAGCCACTTCCAAAATGGGCAAGAAAAATCAAGCCTCACCATTAATCTACCTTTTTTTTAAAAAAAATGAAGACACCAGGACTATTCTTGACACCATTTCCCCCACTGTGTTTAACATGGTTATCTTGGACACATAGTAGGTGCTTCATAAATGCTTGGAGACAGACTAAAGCAGCCTGATATAGTAAACAACATCCTGTATAAAAACAAGCAGTGGGCAGGATTGGCATCAGACCACTGTTTGCTGACTCCTGGACTAAAGCATTAAAAGACATTAATAAGAACTTTTGTAGTAGCTGGTAAAATTCTGTGATCTTACTTTACTTTTGTTAAGAGGAGAAAGATAAATTAGGGACAGGTAGATGGCTCAGTGAATTGAAGGTTTAGAAGGGAAAGTCCTGTGTTAAATCTGGCCTTAGATACATAGCTGTGTGACCCTGGGCAAGTCACTTAACCCCCATTTCCTAGCCCTTACTTCTCTTCTGCCTTGGAATCAATATACAGTATTGATTCTAAAATGGAAGATAAGGTTTTTTTTAAAAAAAGAAAGATGAATTAGATTATATTCTCACCAGTCTATTAGATTTAAATTATTCAGTTTTGTCTGTCATTTTGAAAAGATCAATTGATTTAATTTTTTCCCCCTTTTCAAAGGAGAGTACAGTTAAGAGTTTTCTTTCTAGACATGTTCTTTTAGGCAATGCGGTTTCATTCCAGGCGACGATAATCCTTGGGTCACTATTTCTATTTGTTTCCCAGAAGGGGAGGAAGCAAACTCTCAGTAGTTTCTCAGTCTCTGAGTAGTTAGGCAGGTGAACAGTAACCAAAGGTGCCAGGAAACCCAGCCCAGGCTCAGTGAAGCCCTTAGAGTGGATGCTGGGCTCTGAGAGATCAGCCGTGAACCAAGCAATTCAATATTATGACATGTAGAGATGGAGGTTTAATTATACTTTTAATCATGAAATGGAGTTTAATTCGTACTATAAATCATATCACATGATATGCTAACTTCTGGCATCTTATTTTGATTTCTTAGAGCAATTTCATAGAAGTGACTTTGAGGTGAGGAAAACTTCTCTATTGGTGGATATTTAGAGAAAGATTAATAGATTACTTGTTACCATTGTAATAAATACATTGTATACAAACACAGCAATCACCACTGATCCATTCATTTTTCTGCAGCTAATTGCCACAGGTTCTATTAAAGAATGAAGTGCCATCTATAATACCAACCATATTTATTAAAATATAATTACTTTAATGAAATTGTTTTGAATTATTGTAT
This sequence comes from Monodelphis domestica, assembly GCF_027887165.1. Taxonomy (NCBI): domain Eukaryota; kingdom Metazoa; phylum Chordata; class Mammalia; order Didelphimorphia; family Didelphidae; genus Monodelphis; species Monodelphis domestica. The sequence continues at coordinate 225,473,185 of NC_077229.1, forward strand.
TTCCACTAAATAAGGCACTGTTTAAACAAAATAAGTTCCTTCACTAGGGTTGATTTTTCTAGCCAATTAAGAAAATGGTTATGAAATCTCCAGCTTTAAATTAGGTGCCTTTCTCTCTATGAATATGTTTCAGAGTACGTCCATTTTCAAGTAAGTTTACTCCCTCCACCCCTTTCAGCTAGGCAGAAATGTGTCCTGAACTGTAAGAAGGAACTTTGTCTGGTAGGGATGTCTGAGCCTCTTTGAGTTAGGTGGCAATGGTGGAAGGAGAGCAAACCAAAAGCTATTCAGCCTCTCTTGTGGATTTTGCTGGACACTTTCCTCAGGCCAAAAGAACCTCTTCCTGTCCTTATTAGACCATTCCCCTTCAAAAAATAAAAAGGTGAATTGATTGCTTTATAGGCTTCCCAATACTATGAAGTGGGCGCACTTGGGAGAAACAACAAACACTTGGTCAATCTTGAGTTGTTGCTTTCCAATGTTGGTATGCTAAAATATTGCTAAGAGTAAAGGAGGTAAGAAAAACATTTCTTGGTGCACAAACATTTTTTAAAATACATTATGAACAGGGTGATAGGATGACTTAATGACCATCCCATCAAAAAACCCCTCAAAATGCCCCTTACACAAATTGCTTCCTGGTACCTGTAGGACATGCCTCTTAATAGTATAGATTTCAAGGTGCCACATTTTTGTCCTATTCTTGGGTAAATTATCTACATTGGGTTCAAAATGGAGGCCATTCTCTCGATCTCATCCTCCAATGAAACATGCTGGCCCCTAGTACCTACTACCTTGACTAAAAAAAAAAAAGTTTGGACAAAAGTTCAATTTTTTTTTATATTTTATAATCATTTTATAATGATGCCCATTCATTTTTTCAACCAACTTACCTATTTTTTACTTAAATTTTGTTTTTTTAATTAACAAAAATAGATTTTCTCTTATTCTCTATCCTTCTCCAGCACTGAAAAAGAAAGAAAAATATAAACGAAACCTATCTAACAAATGAGTGTGGTCAAGTAAAACAAATTTTCTCATCACACACACATCCAATGACTAGTCAGCCCTCCAAGTCAAACACTTTTTTGTCAGAAGGTAGATAGCAAGTCATGTCCACACTTTCTAGATTTATAAAGGAAAAGCATAGTTGATTGCATTTCTTTTAAATTAGCTTCCTGACCTTTCAGGACTAGAGCTTGTTTTCCTTTAGGGTCACTCATATTTCTTTAAGGTCAGAGGCAACTAAATGCCTTTAAATTTACACCACAGACAGAAGGATTCGTTTCTTTAACAGAGGCTCAATTTACAAAAGCAGCAACAGAGACAATAGAAAAGGTAAAGAAATCCAAGCTGGCAGAGATCACCAACCATAAATTGGTCCAAACTACAGCAGAACAGTGAGATCATTCCAGAGTGCTCTGGAGAGATTTTGAACAGCTGTCTACACACTGCGCTCTCTTTCCCTGGCCAAGTTAAGTGGAGAAAGCTTTGTTCTTAAAGAGAGATTTGCCCTGCCACACCTACAGAAGTAAGAGACTGACTGTCATTGCCAGAGATAGACCCAATTCCCAGATGGTTTTCCACCCTGTTGTAGAGATCAATGGTCAAATCATACCAGACCTCTGCATAACCTAAAGGCTCTGCTGCTGGTCAGAGCTTTTTGTTTATGCCTGAGAATCTGCTACCTCCTAAGAAAAAATTCTGTTCCTCCCAAATGAAAGGCAGATGGCTCAATCCAGAGCTCCTTAAATTTATCTTAGCAGCACTTTTTCTAACAGAAGAGTTAGAAATCTATGCATGAGAGAATCTTCACTTGGATACTTTAAGGACTGGTGATTTCATCCATGTTGGCACTCCCTCTGTTGACACAGATTTCATCCTTTCATGCCTTGATAGAAAGATTCATGAGTTGCTGAAGTTAAAAAAAAAATTAAAGTTAAAAACAACAAGATCACCTGGAAACCAGCTTTCTCAAGTTCATAGAAATAGATTTAGAGCTAGAAGTGAACTTAAAACTTAACTAGTTCAAGATCCTTGTTTTATAGATAAGGAAATGGAGACCCAGAAAGGTTGTGACTTGCCCAAGATCAAGCAGGAAGTGATGGTAGAATGGAGGATAAATGCAGGTCCTTTTACTTAAAATCCAGTTTATTTCCCATGGCATCAGGTTGTCTCTAGAAATTAGCTTCTCTTACCTTAACTAGGCTGATCTTCATTAAATAGACATAGCATTCCCAGCTCAGTAGGTCTGGCTGCTAGTCAGTCAAATGATAAGCATTAATTAAGGGCTCACTATGTGGCCAGGCATTATGCTAGGAATATAGATAAAGGCAAAAAATGCCCCCTGCTTTCCAGGAGCTTACATTCTCCACCCCCCCCCCAATTTTAAATATTTTTACTTTAAAAATATTTTAAAAATATGTTTACATATTTCACTTTCTTTCCCTTCCCTTCCGCCTCCCAGATCCAATAAGCAATTTCACTGGGTTATACAAATGTTATTTCTTGATACCTATTTCCATATTATTCATTTTTGTAATAGAGCAATCTTTTAAAACTAACCCCCAAATCATATATCTATATAAACAAATGATAAGTCATAGCATTCGTTCTCATAAGTCCCTTGGGATTCTTATATTAGCAAAGTCCATTACATTGGATAGTTACACAGTGTTTCACTTTCTGTGTATAATGATCTCTTGGTTCTGTTCATTTCATTCTGCATCAGTTCCTGGAGGTTCTTCCAATTCATATAGAATTCTTCCAGTTCATCATTCCTTTCAGCACAATAGTACTCCATCATTATCAGATGCCACAATTTGTTTAGCCATTCCCCAATCAAGAGCATCCCCTCATTTTCCAATTTTTTGTCACCACAAAGAGTGTGGCTATGAATATCTCTGTACAAATTGTTTTTCCTTATTATCTCTTTGGGGTACAAACCTAGTAGTGGTATTGCTGCAGGAGTTTACATTCTAATAAGAGAAGCAACCTATATAGAATAAGTACACAAAAGAGATGCAGAGTAACTGGAAGGTAATAGGAAAGGGGAAGTCATTAGCAGCTGGAGGAATGGACAAAGGTCTCCTGCAGAAAGTAGAGTTTGAATTGAATCTTGAAGGAAACAAGAGGAGACTAAGCAGCACAGAAGAGGGGCAGGAGATGGGAGATGATGTGTTGTATTAAAGCAGGGCTTCTCCACATGGGGTCTATGGATACCCAAGGGACTGAAGGATAGATTTAGGGTAGGAGGGCATGATTAGATGAGAACAAAAAGTATATCCTAATTTTCACTAAGCTAAAATTGAAATTTAGCATTTCCTTTGTTCTGAGAAGGGACTTTATTAGACTACCAAAAGGTTCATGATCCCAAAAAAGTTAAGAATCTCTGAGTTAAAGGAACTGCTAGCAGAGTAATATCCTAGAGTATGTAGAGATTTCTTTCTACAACTCATTTTACAGATGAAGAAACTGAGGCAGAGTTAAGTGATTTACTCAGGATCCCTCGGTTTGAACTCAGGACTTCCTGTCTTTAGGCTGGGCACTCTACTTCACCTCCTACTTATTCTTTGTATGCATTATTTTGTAGTTCAGTAGTTGAGTGTTCAGTCATGTTTTATTTTTCTGACTCCATGGACCATAGCATTCTAGGTCCTTCTATCCTCCTCTGTCTCTTAAAGTCTGTACAAGTTAATATCTCATTGCTAGCACAACACTATCTAATTTATCCTCTGCACCCCACTCCCTTTTCCTTTTACCTTTACTCTTTCTCAGAAGCAAGGTCTTTTCTAATGAGTCATGCTTTCCCATTATGTGGCCCAAATATTCAAGCTTCAGCTTCAGTACATACCTTTTTTCCCTCCTAAACTACTATGCATTTATTTGTCATGTGTTACATAGATAGCTATCCTCTTCCCCAAACTACCGCGTATTCATTTTGTATATAGAACACAGATGTCCATTTACATGCATGTTTTCTCTCACATTAGATAGAGTACAAACTCTTTGAGGGAAGGAACTCCTTCCCTTTGTCATCATGCTCTCAGCACTCAGTACCATGTCTGGCAACCTGGAGGTACTCAAGTTGTCATTCATGAACATCTTCATGTCCTAGTCATTTCTGGGAGTGGATCCTTTTTATTGTGAAAAAAAGAATTAAGCTGACATTTTTGATCTCATCTGGCAATGCTCATAAGGCCATGTCTGGTTTTACTTCTCTGCCTTGAAGAGAGTAGTGTATTTCATTATCTCGTTTCTGAGACCTTCTTTGGTATTTCAGTGATTCAGCATTGGATTTTCTGTTCATTCACCTTGTAAATGTCATTGGTTGTATAGCATTCTTTGGGTTCCACTCACTTCATAAGCATAATTGAACAGCTAACATCCTAGATATGCTACACTTCCCCACTGAGAAATCTATTGACAACTTGATGAAGTCCCATTAGATGAGTTCAACTAACTCTCTAATATGTTGGGTCAGATCCAGTGATCTGAACTGAAGGTCTAGTTCTTAGATGTAAGTCTTTAGTTCTTAGATGTAAGGCATTTGCCTTAGGTCAATGACTGGAGGCACTCACTGCCCCACATTTCTCTATAAATCTTTGGCAGGGGGGCATTTATCTCAGGTCCGTTGCCTTGAGGCGTTGCCCCACATTTCTCTCTCTCTGTCTCTCTGTCTCTGTCTGTCTGTCTCTGTCTGTCTCTGTCTCTGCCCCCCCCCCCCCAATAAAGCATTACATTTTAATTGATGGATTTCCCCGGACTCACATTTTGTAAAGAATACTTCTTGTTATTTGAAAATCCCCTTAAACTTCCACTTCACATACCTTCATCCCTGTCTACTGTGCTTTGGAAATCAACAGCTATTGGGTTTTAGTTAATCAAAGATACATGGAGGAGCTTGGTAGAGCAGGCAATTTTGAAGGCCACTGGGTCCCACTTAAGGAAATGCATGTAGGAGCTTCTGGGGAGCTTGATCAAATGATCAAACCCATTTTATCCATTAGCACTGAAGGAAATGCATGTAGGAGCTTCTGGGGAGCTTGATCAAATGATCAAACCATTTTAGCCATTAGCACTGAAGGATGGAAACAGAAAACCAAGAAGAAGCTTCTAAGTCACAGGAGATTTGAGCTTACTGTGGAAATTAGCACCTATTTCCAGACCAGATCATAGACCTAAAAATAATTTAATAAGCTATATTTACCATTTCAAAAATCATCAACTTTAGTTGCAATACAGCTTTCAGAGGGAACACTATTTTTCTTGGGGAAGAGAAAATGGAATTGGTAAGCTACCTTTGAAATCTCTACAAGATCCAAGAAATGTTGTTTCAGGAGGTTGAACTTAAACTGAGATTTGAAGAGAGCTAGAGTATCTAAGAAGAGACAGTGAGAGAGGAGCTATGTCTTTCAGTTGGTACAAGTGTTGGACTTGGAGTCAGAAAAGATGAGTTCAAATCCTGCCTCAGATCTGTGACCTTAGACAGACATTTTAACTTTTTGTAGCCTTGATTTCCTCATCTGTACACTGGGAACAATAGTAGAAACTATTTCATATGGTTTTATAAGGATCAAATGGGATAATATATATAAGGTAATTTGCAAAACTTAAAGTGCTATATAAATCCTATTATTATGATAATACTGTCATTATTATTGTTGTTTTTGTTATTGGCAGTGACAAATTGTGCAAGATGGGAGAAGAAATCTTATCATAGGGCCTTCTTAGAGCTAGGTGGCACTTTGGATAGAGTGCTGGGTCTGGAGTCAGGAAGACTTGAGTTCAAATCAAACTGCAGACACTTGCTACCTGTGTGACCCTGGGCAAGTCACTCAACCCTGTTTGCCTCAGTTTGCTCATCTACAAAATGAGCTGGTGAATGAAATGGCAAATCATGCTAATATCTTTGCCAAGAAAACCCCAAATGGAGTCACAAAGAGTCAGACATGACTGAAATGACTGAAGAACAACAGAGAGCTGGAAGAGTTCTTTGATTTAAATGTCACTCTTTCACTTCTTTGCAAATATTAATAATATGGAAAAAGGTTTTGAACAATTATACATGTATAACCCAGGGGAATTTCACAATGGCTCTGGGATGGGAGAGGGAGGAGAGGAGGGAAAGAGCATGAATCATGTAACGATGGACAAATATTCTAAATAAATCAATAAATAAATACATGTCACTTTCATTTTCTGTTGGAGGAAACATAATCTAAGAGAGGTTAGATTTATCCAAGGTCACCCAGTCAGTAAGTGTGATAGAACTGAGATTTGAATCCAGAACTGACTCCAAATCTAGCTCTTTTCCCAACATCCCTCATACTATGTTCAGTAAACAAGAAAGAGGAAGTTGGTTTATTTGTATTATAAAGTGTGATTGGGGTAGTAATAGCAATGCACTTGGAAAGATAGACTGAAGCCAGCTTATAAAAGGCTTTAAATGCCTTTTTTTTTTTTTACTAAAGAAAATGGAGCTGGGGGCAGGTAGGTTTTTCAGTGGATTAAAAGCCACACCAAGAGATGGGAGGTCCTAGGTTCAAATCTGGATGCAGACACTTGTTAGCTGGGCAAGTCATTTAACCCTAATTGCCTTGCCTTTACTGCTCATCTGCCTTGAAACCAATTGGGTTTTTTTTGAATGAAGGAAATGGGGAACTACAGGAACTTCTTAAATAGCAAGAGGAAGGAAGCTACATCTGTGTTTAAGGAATACCACTTTTGACAGCTATTTAGGAGATGGTGGCAGAGAAGGGAGAGATTGATTGAAAGAAAACAATTGAAATAGTTTGATCAAAAGGTAGTGAGGTCCTAGGCTAAAGTGATTGTGGCATAAATAGGGAACAGGGACAAATATAAGAGAAGGTGGGGAGAAGGGATGGATATAACTGATGAGATCTGCAGCCAATTGTATAGAAGAGATTGAGAGAGATTGCAGCTCTATGGATGACTCCTAAAATAAAAATCTGGGTGACTATAATAGTGATGGTCCTCTCAACAGAAATAGGTAATTTCTGGAGATGGGAGATCTTGAGTTCAAATCGGGCTCCAGGCATTTCCTCGCTTTGTGACCCTGGGCAAGTCACTTGCCCCAACTACTTAGCCCTTATCACTCCTTTGTCTTGGAACTGATAGTATTAATCCCCAAACTGAAAGTAAGGGTATTAAAAAAAATGGGTAGGGGAGGAGTAGGGATGGGTTTTGGAGGAAAGGCAGTCATTTCTGCTGGGACATCCCAAAATTGAGAAGACCATTGGTCACAGTTGTGGACATGTTCAGCAAGCAGATTGAGATACAAAATTGTAGCTCAGGATAGATAGGAATTTTGGATATGTGGACTTGAGAGTTTCTATCTATAGAAACAAAAATTGTATTCAAAGGATTTGGTCAGATCAAGGAGGGTGTAAAAGAATGTCCAGGTCAGAGCCTTAAGATACAGCTATACTTAGTCAACAAACATTTATTAAAGACCTACTATGTGCCTGGTGCTATGCTTAACTCTGAGAACATGAAGAAAAGCAGGAATGTGCCAGCTCATGCTACCAGTGGAGAGTCAATTGTTAAATTTTCAACATCTTGATAACAATAGGTCTGGAGCTATTATTTTCTGATGGCCTAGAAAGTAATGGAGGAAATGATAATAGTAAGGATTAAATTTAAAACATGTTATGTGTATTTTTTTTAAAGAGTTGGTTAAACATTTACCAGCATACTTCTGTGCTGAACTCAAGGAGCTCACAGTCTAATGGGAGAGGCAACATATAAACAACTGTGTACAAACTAAACATAGAATAAATTGGAGATAATCGATCAGGAAAGGGAATCAGGAAAGGCTTCTTGTGGAAGGTGGCAGTTTAGCTGAGACTTTAAAGAAGCCAGGAGGTAGTGATCAAGAGGGAGAAAATCTAAGGCAAGGGGGAGAGACAGTAAAAATGCCCAGAGAGGGAAGGAGCATCTTATTTAAGGAACAGCGAAGAGACCGGTATCACTGAATCACAGGATGTGTGGTAGGGAGTAAAATATAAGCCTGGAAAGGGAGGAAAGGGGTAGGTTATGAAGGGTTTTGAATGTTAATCAGACGATGTAATTTTTGATCCTGGAGTTTATTGCAAGAGAATGACAATGACATAGTTAGATCTGTATTTTAATAACATCATTAAAAAAAAAATCCTTACCTTCCACCTTAGTATCAATACTATATATAGGTTCCAAGACAGAAGAGCAGAAAGGACTAGGCAATGGGGGTTAAGTGACTTGCCCAGGGTCATACAGCTAGGAAGTGTATGAGGCCCCATTTGAACCCAGGACCTCCCATTCTAGGTCTGGCTCTCCATCCACTGACCTGCCCAGTTGCTTCCTATCATTTTGACAGTTGAGCCAAAAAATGACTGGAGCTGGAAGAGATTTGAATAAGGGAGACCAACTAGAAGACTATTATGATAGCCTAAGCAAGAAGTGATAAGGACCTGCAACAGACTGGTGGCACTGTCAGAGGGAAGTAAGAAGTATAAATGAGATATTACAAAGGCAAAATTGATAGAACTTGGCAACAGATGGGGGTTTAGGAGAGAGTGAGGAGTAGAAGATAGCACCTAAGTTGCAAACATAGTTCACTGAGACAATAATGGTACTCTTTATTTATTTATTTTTTAAACCCTTACCTTCTGTCTTGGAGTAAATACTGTGTATTAGTTCCAAGGCAGAAGAGTACTAAGGACTAGGCAATGGGGGTTAAGTGACTTGACCAGGGTCACACAACTGGGAAGTGTCTGAGGTCAAATTTGAACCTAGGACCTCCCATCTTTAGGCCTGGCTCTCAATCCACTGAGCTACCCAGCTGCCCCCAATAGTGGTACTTTTTAAACAATAGTAGGGAAATTCAAAAGGGGTAAGATGTTGGGGGGAAATAATGAGTTAAATTTTGGACAGTTTGAGTGTAAAATGTATATAGGACATCCTGTTCAATGGGCAAGTCCAACAGTCATTTGGAAATCCAAGGCTGGAGATTGGGAGAGAAGTTAGATAGGCCCAATTAAGTAGATCTGAACAATGGAAATTTATCAGCTGATAGAGATAAAAAATGAATTGATGGGAATTGATGAGATCACCAAATGAAATTGTTGTTTGTCTTCTGTTTTCAGAAGACCAATGACAATGTGGAGTGATGTCTTGACTTGTACCTAACTGGGTTTAAGTGAGGCAGAATTTCACAAAATTGTCAGCCTCGCTTTTTCTACAGTTATTAAAGTCCTGTAGCAAGACAAAAGTCAGGATGAGTGCTGATTCCTGGGGATACAATGGAGCTTCAATGTTTGACCAACCTCTAAGAACTCTACTACTTTGGCTGCCTTCATGGTCACTGGAGCAAATTGGTCTCATCTTCCTATTGCATTGGGGGAAATCTTCACAAGCTTCACATTCACCAAGTGAAATAGTGCAATAGGAGAAGAGAAAAGGCTAAGGTCAGAGCCCTCCAAGACACAATAGTGGGTGTGAGCTGGATAAATATACAGCAAAGAATGAAAAGGAGGGGTCCGAAAGGTAAGAGAAGAACCAGGATAGAATAGTGGTATGAAAACCTACATAGAAGAGAGTAACCAATTAAAAGGGTGATTGGTAGCATCAATAGCTGCAAGGAGCAGGAAAATGAGATCTGAGAAAAGGCCATTGGTTTTCATGATCAAGAGTTCATTGGTAACTTTGGAGACAACAACTTTGTTTGAATAATATGATCAGAAGCTAGACTATAAAGAGTTAAGTGGAGAGTAGAAGGAGAGAAGTAGAGTCATCCATTATAGATGGCTTTTTAAGGAGTTTAGCCACAAAAGGGAGGAAAGATATAGGATGATAATTAGTGGGGTTGGACAATGATAAACACTCTGCAATGGAGACATCAAGGTGAATCAATCTTAGGGGAAGGAAAAAAACACAGGATAGAACATTGTCAAGAGAACCTAGGGAAAAGAGAATGCCCAGAAAGAGAAATGTACAGTAAATATATTCTGCATAGACCTATTAAATTCTCCATTTCCCTGTGCTGGAGGACTATATAGAAATAAAACTTCAAGTCTGAATATGACACTTCTGAAATTCCTAACATATGGCCAAAGGTAATATGACAGGACACAATAGGAAAGACTTCAGTTTGTCTTTTGAATGTGCCTTTTGATGGGCTTTTACTTAATTAGCTCTTTCTCCAGAAGTTTTCTCTTTTTAAAAAAAAGTTCATTTTAATTATAAACTTAACAATCCAACAAACATGAACATTTCTTTATACAAAGAACAGAAAAGATTGTATATGAAGCCATGAACTTCTATTAACTATATTTCATTTTTATTTAACTATTTATTAAAGTTAATAAGGTTGTAACAAAATTGCCTTGTTCATTTGTGTTACCTTCTCAATGCCTTTATTTTCTTCTGCGTATTTAAAAATTTTTATTGATGCTTTCTTTAAAAAAAAATGATGTTGTTACCCATTAACTTGCCCTCTGTCCCCACATAAAATCTCTCCCTTTAAATAAATATGGCCAAATGAAAAAAAATCAGTATTTTACCACATCTAAAAATGTGTCTCATTCCACACTTCTAATCCATCAAAGCGGTTTTCCTATTCATTGTCATTGTTTAGCCATTGTTTCCAAAGACTAGTGATATTACTGTGAATGATGTCTTGACTCGGCTTTTCCCAGTGCCATCTTTCATGGTTAGCAAAGGGAGTGAATTGGATTTTCATAAGGCAGAATTGAGAAAAAATTACCAGCCCTCACTCTTTCCAAGTCACCAAAATCCAGTGGCAAGACAAAAATCAAGAGACTGGTATGGGATGCAGTGAATGAACTTAGCATCTTCTATGCTCTAAGTGCTCCATCGTACTTGCTTCAATTGCCTTCATGAGTATTGTAACAAATTGTTCAAATTCGCTCATTCAACTGAAGTAGACATCCCCCCAAGTCACCGGTAGGTTTAAAGCCTTTCAGCTTCCTTCAACCTGATTTAGCCCATCCAAAGACATGTTGTTACCAGGATGTGGCCACATTACAGCTTCAATAATGGTTATCATGTATTTGTGGTATTGGTTCTGGTCATTTTACTTTTCATCAATTCATACAAATCTTCCTACATTATTTATATTTGTCATTTCTTAAAACAGAAATGACATTCCTTATTACACTTATATATTATATCATAATATATACACATATTTTACACTTATATATCTATTTTTTTCCGACATTCCCCAAATGATGAGTACCCAGTTTGTTCCAGTTCTTGACTATGACGAAAATCCCCGCATTGCACATTTCTGGATACATGGTTCCTTTTCTCTTGTCTTTGACAACTCTACTCTTAAAATAAGTTTCTGGGTCCCCAGATCTAATAGATTGTTATTAATTAATAGAAAGATCTTTTTTAGTCCTGGTCCAACACAAAATTCTCAAGGCTGCAAAATATGGCTCCCATTCCTGCCTCCTTTCTCCCTTTTCTTCCTAACCCCTTTATTTCTCTTAGAATTGATACTAAGTATTCATTCTAAAGCAGAATAGCAGTAAGTCTTATATAACTGGGATTAAATGACTTGCCCTGGGTCACACAACTGGGGTCAGGTTTGACCCAGTCCTCCCAGCTCCAGGTCTTGCTCCAGCACTCTATCAATGGTACAGCCTAACTGCCCCTCTCATTTCTCTTTTTTGGGTGGTATTTCTTTCCTTCCACTTCAGGCTTGCATGTCCTCATATGCCCTGTGCCCTTCTCCCTGTCAAAACCCCCTTTTGGGAAAGGTTCTAGTTAATTTAGTACCCTTGGTGGCCACACATATATGATTACCAAATTGGTCTCTACATTTTTGCATCCTTTGCTCCAAAAAAAGAAGCACTGCTGGCCATACACAGCCATATTTGGTAAATACTGACCTTTGGTCTACACAAACTTTGTTTTTACCTACACAGGCAATAGGGAAGCTGGGTGGCATAGTAGATAGAGTGCTAAGCTTGGAGAGAGGAATATTCATCTTGAGTTAAATCTAGCCTCAGATACTTACTTGCTGTATGACTCTAGGCAAGGCACTTAACATTTGCCTCAGTTTCTGCATCTGTTAAAAATGGCCTGAAGAAGGAAATGGCAAACCACTCCAGTATCTTTGCCAAGAAAACCACAAATGGGATCACAAAGAGTTGAATACCACTGAAAAAGAATCAACGACAATAACAATATTGTGCGAATTCAATATAAATTGTACTCCTCTTTCCTTTTGGAAAGGAAAGTTTTGAGTCCTAGGTCTCATCCCCCAACCTCACCCCTTTTGATTAGGTGCTCATATGTATTTGGGAGGACTCCAGAAGAAGATACTTTGCCTCTTGCCCCTGTGACTCTTGGAATCTGGAAAACTAGCCAGTGACCCAGACTGAGGTCAGGTCTGTCCAACCAAGAAGCCTCAGGAGGAGTGACGTCACTGGGATTATAAGTGAAGGGACTGAGGAAGTGGCAAGGTCTTTTTGGCTTTTTTGGGCTCTTGAAACTTGATCTGGGGACTTGGCTAGTGGGGCCATTCTCTCCCTGGCTTTGGTGAGGAAGCAGGTGCATCCCTTTTGGCTTTTCCCATTGCCATCCTTCTTGGTTAGCAAAGGGAGACATGGGACAAGTGGTAAACATACCTAAGCATAGCTATGTGGATGTGCCTTTCTTTCTCTCCAATTCCAACTTTTACTCTCTAATAATTATAGATTCATATATAGTCTTCATAGAATTTTAATCCTAATAATATACAGGCAAAGGGACATGCTGAATGGTACCAGTAACTGGATTAATTCACATGAAAATAAAACTATCTATATAATATATTAAGGCAATGTACTGAATATGTGGATATCATTCAGATGTATAGACTATAATTCTATAGACAGGACTATATATTTAGAGTGTAAAAAGACCTCAGAGATGACCTAGTCTGATGCTTTTATTTTGAAAATGGGGGAACTGAAGCTCAGAAAGATTAAATATTATGTCTAGGGTCACACAGGTAGTAAATAGAAGAGTCATGGTTTGAAATCAGGTTCGTTGACTCAAAATCTAGGGTTTTTTCCCCCATTAGTGCTTAATGAATAGAGAGCTGGATTTGAAGTCAGGAAAAACTGAGTTCAAATCCAGCTTCAGATACTTTTGAGATGTATGGCCCTGGTCAAGTCATTTAACCTCTCCAGTCCTTAGTTTCCTCAAATGTAAAATAATGGGGTTGGATTCAAAGATTTCCAAGATTTCTTTCCATTTTAAATCTATGATTCTATGATCTTCCATACATCTATAGAAAACCAGGTATGGAGATCATTGATTCATAGACAAGCAAAGCTAGAAGATACCTCAGAGCCTCTACCTGAATATATAGAAATCTTTCACATGTAGAGGCCAGAATGCTCTAGATAGGAACAGAGATTTAGAACTCCAAGATGAGGAAACTGAGGACCAGAGAAGTAAAGAAATATACCAGAAACATGAACACCCCATATAACATATTTTTAATTGAAAATTTTTATTTAATTAATTTAAAATATTTTTCCATGGTTACATGATTCATGTTCTTTCCCTCCCTTTCTTCTGTGTTTCTACTCCTACAGTTCTTCCTCTGAATGTGAATAGTGTTCTTTCTCATAAGTTCCTCAGAATAGTTCTGAATTATTGCATTGCTACTAGTAGAGAAGTCCATTACATTCAATTGTGCCACAGTGTATCAGTCTCTGTGTACAATGTTCTCTTGGTTCTGCTCCTCTCACTGTATCACTTCCTGGAGGTTGTTCCAGTCCCCATGGAATTCCTCCACTTTATTATTGCCTTTAGCACAACAGTATTCCATCACCAACAGATACCACAATTTGTTCAGCCATTCCCCAATTGAAGGCATCCCCTCATTTTCCATTTTTTTTTGCCACCACAAAGCGCAGCTATGAATATTCTTGTACATGTCTTTTTCCTTATTATCTCTTTGGGATACAAACCCAGCAGTGCTATGTCTTTTTAGCGCCCTTTGGGCATAGTTCCAAATTGCCCTCCAGAATGGTTGGATCAATTCACAACTCCACCAGCAATGCATTAATGTTCCACTTTGAGCTCTTTGAATAATAAGGAAATTACTCTTCCTGAGGCAGTACACTAATTTTTGGACATCATTAACTCTTAGGAAAACTTGCCATTTCTTCTGGACTCTGAATGATTCAAGGTGGTTAGGTGACTTAGGACAGGCAACAGAACAAAATGAGGTTCTGGTAGATGATGGAACATGACAAAAAAAATGTTTACTAAACAAGAGCAAGGAAAAGATATTCTGCAAGATGTAGCTAGCATTGATTCATTTGGGCACAGATTTCCAGATTGAAATTGCATTTTATATCATGTATGTTTCCTATTTTTCAGTTCCTTTTCTGGAGGTGGATGTTCAGGGTGTTCTTCAGTTAAGTCTTGAGGAGGACTTCATTGCTTTTTAGGGGAAAACTAGCTTAGCCTACTAGCGTGAGCCCTAGTAGATGTTGCTTCAACCAAATCTTCCTATTGAGTTAGAATCTGCCCTATTCAGATAGGTGGCTTAGTAGCTAGAGATCCGGGTCTGGAGATGGAGAAGTTCTGGGTTCAAATATGACACCAGACACTTCCTAGCTATGTGACCCTGGGCAAGACACTTACCCGGTTACCTAGCCTTTGCCCCTCTTCTACATTAGAAGCAAAAGGACAGAAGGTAAGGGTTAAAAAAAGGGAGGGGGGGGGAAGAATCTTCTCTATTTCAACCAAATTCTCCAGTGACATGAGTGCAAAGTGATAAAGCACTCTGGAGTCAGAAGACTTGGGTTCAAATCCTGCCTCTTGTTTGACGATTTATTTGATTTGGAATAAAATCAATTAGTCTCCCAAAGCATCAGTTTCCTATTCTGTAAAATAAGGAGGGTAGACTAGATAGACTTTGCAGTCCCCTACACACTACTGGCATGCCACTTCCTTTACTTTTCTGTTTTAATTTTTTAAATCCCCCACAAACATCTAGACCCACTCAGAGGAGCACTTATTTCCATGCAGCTGATCTGGACTCAATGCATTTACAAATCTATTCTACACAAAGATTTCAAAAACTGAGGCCACAGACAGGATCTCCTAGAGTGACCTCCCTTATGTCATGTACCTCTTCATTGAACCCATCTGCCCTTTTAGACAAAAGGGGAGGGGGCTGGGGGTGACGATTGGCTCCAAAGAGAAGCCCTGTCTGCTTCCCCTTGGCAGGAAAGATGACGGCTGTCACATGAAGCTTTAAGGAGGGCTGGGAGGGGTGGGGGTTAATGCAGGGGAAGTCCACTGAGATCCCTAGGGCCAGGTCAAGGGTTGGAGATGGAAGAGTATAATTGCATATGGCCCATTGGCAGGGTCACCTTGGTCAGGGAGCAATCCAGCATTTACAGGAAACTCCACAGATGGTGCAATTCTGTAATTCTTTTACTTTAAAGAACAACAACCAAAAAAAATAACAAGAGTAAGATTCATAAACAGTGGACCAGCCTCTTAGTTTCCCCCGGCTGTCTCGTTGGTACCACTTAGCTAAGTTAGCCACTAAAGGCCTTTCCAAGTTTGGCCACGGGCCTCCCCACTGGCTGTCACTCCCAGCACAATGCCCAAGAATACCCTGTTTTAATTCCATTTCATTAGCAGGGTGCTCTTGCCCTGTTTCCTCCTTATCATCACCTGAGGCCTGGAAGGCTTGCCAGCAAGCCTGCTGCCAGGGCCAATGAGTGACTGCCAAGCAGCTTCTGCAGCTGACTCCAGGAGCGCCTCCAGCTTTCACCAACAGTGCTCCCTTTGTTGGGAGCACAAGCTGCCTGCTCTCAAAGCCTGCCCACAAGTCTTTTATGCCGGCTGCGTGTTGCTGGCCGGGAGCCAACCTCAGAAAAACCCAAACCACCATGTTTTGAGGAAGGTACAAAGATTAACCGTGGGTTTCTGTGGCTTGCTGTGTTTAATACACACGGGGAAGAATCAAGAAGTCTAAGCCGGAATGAATGCAACTTTCCCAATACTTGGACTTATTCTCTAGGTAATCACCTACTGACCTCTTCCTTTCCCTCTTCCTCCCCTCCAGAACGGCTGATGGGAAATAGTTCTAAATCTCCAGGCACATTGAACACCAGCCTTCAAAGGAAATTGTAGCTTCTCGGTTTCAGCCATGGAAGGGATGCTTTCTTCTTCTTCAATTAAACTTCTCTGCACAGACATTTAGGCTTTTAGGCAGAGACTTAGCTTTAGAGATTTGGATTTTTAAAAAGAGAGATGCTTAGAAAATTTAAATGTGTCTCCGGCAAGTGTTCAGGGAAGCAAAGGGAGGGAGAACTGGGGAAGATGACAATGAAGAGGAGGAGGACGTGTGCCCAGGGAATATAGGAGGAATGAAAATCCAGCTGGCAAGAGTATTAGAAAAACAAGGTGGAGTCTTTTCCTCTTAATTGTTCCTCATTTATCTCCTGAGAGATATGGGCAAACCCTCTCCACCTAAGGGAGAGTTCAGTGGTTCCCATCATAGGTTTTAGAGATGGAGAACACCTCGTCCAATGTTCTCATAGAACCATTTAGGACATGGAGATCCAGAGAAGTTAAACCACTTGCCCAAAGTCACACAGAAAATAGATTACAGAGACAGGCTGTGAAACTAAGTCTTTGGTTTCCAAATCCTTTTCTCTCACATGAAACATTCATCTCTTTTCCTTTTCACTGGCTATCTCCAATGTCCAGAATGTTCTCCCTTCCTCCACTCATCCTTCTGGCTTCCCATCAAAGCCACAACTCAAATCCCAGTTTTTGCAGGATGCCTTTCCTGGTATTCCCCACTGCTCTTACCCTCCCTCTGAGCAGATTCCAATTTATGTTGTATCCATCTTGTAAATGTGTAGTTGTTTACATGTAGTCTCCCCTGTTAGCTCATGAACTGCCTGAGATCAAGGATTGTTTTAGCCTTTCTTTGTATCTCTAGCTAATTAGAGGCGCTGTGCCTCTCAGAGTAATTACCTAATAAATACTTATTGACTCCTGCAGTATGTATGCTATTCCCCAGAAGGGCTTTATCCTTTACAGTTTGCTCTCTTTCATCTTGCTCTACTCCCTAATTTTGTGGACCGCTTTCCCCCTCGGTTTCTTAGACACTGAAAAGACTGAGATTTCTGGGAAGAAAGTCCAGGATGCCATGACAGGGGTGTGCTGACATCACCTTGAATTGGCTCTGCTAATAGTTAAATTTTCAGTTGGAGCATTTACACCTTGGAAATTAGCAAATGCTAGAATTGGGTCTTAATTTATTTTTTAATTGTTTAAATTTAGGAAAGTAATGGAGAAAATGTTCATAATACAGATTAAACTCAGAAGTTTATCACCCATACAGATTTTTTTTTTTTACTTTGGAGAGCTAGTTGTTAAACATCACCAGTACATAGATGAAGGCACAACATGACTGGGGAGAGGGCTCTAGGGTACCTGGTAAGAGACCCCTCCTCTCCTGTGTGGCTCCTGGGGCTGCCATATGAAGAGCTAAAACTAGCCTGTGATCAGATAACAGACTGACCTTTTCTAAGTGGATTACAGCAACAATAGGTGGAAGCCAAATGTGGGAAGAGGTGGGCCTCTGGTTTCCTTTTCTCTGACCCCATTCAAAAGTAATGTGGGTCAATGACCAGAAAACAACCAAAAAAAAAATAGAGATCTAGGACTACATTAAATGCTAATTTGGGGCCCATCAGTCCAGTCTAGTCAGTTGTCTATTATCTAAGGCAAGTAGGAGGAAAGATATATGAATTACTGAGGTAATTAAATTTAGAAATTTAGCTTTGTATGTTAGGAAACCATCTCTCACTCTGCCCTTTACTCAAGAATTTATATACCTTTTGTTAATTGAGGAAGAAGTTTGAAAAATAGTGTTCTACCTATATCAAATTATTTACCACCTCAGGAGTGGGGACAGAAGGGAGAAAAGGAATTTAGAACTCAAAATTTTAGAAAACTAATGTTCAGAATTGACTTGACACATAATTGGGAGAAAATAAAATATTGGAAAGAAAAAATAGTGTTTAACCCAGATCCCCAGCCTGAGTAGAAATTCATGATAGAAATTAGAACTGTTGTCTAGAAGAAAGGGAAAAAAATACTTTTGGGCCCTGCAAATGCCTGCCTAAATAATTCAGGAAAGCTATGACTAGGATATTCATGCAACCCTCTGAATTCCTCTGCAGGTCAGTTTTTTTTTTTTAATTTTAATTGTTAAAAATCTAAATGCAGGTCAATTAAAAAAAATTGTTGGGGCAAAATTAGGCCATTAATCAACTTCCTGGGCCATGTGGTTCCAGTTCTGAGTTTTAAAAAACCATTTTCCTCTTCAGGTCACAGACGTAGTATGACAGCTCTTAGTAGCTGCAAGCTACCGATCACTAATTGAAGTTGCTGAGCCCTCAGATCATTGTTTTGAGAAAATAAGGGTAGTATATGACCCAGGGATCCAAACTAGGCACTATTAAATTTGAATGAGGTCAAGATATAAAAGATAGTCAAAGGGAGGTCTAAAGGAAACTGAGGAAGCAGATGGGGTCATACCAAGTAAAGAGAAGATTTCAAGGGAGGGGAATATGCTACTAGATTTCTCATGGTCTTCTAGCATTAATAAGGAGCTGTAACTAGGAAATGAGGGCAACGTGGTATTGTGGTATTGAGGGCAACTGAGAATCAGGAGGCCTACATTCTGGCTAATGGCGTGACCATAGTCAAGTCACCAAATCCTCCAGATGTAAAACGAAAGAGCCCATAGAAACATTTTATGGCCAACAGATAATTGACTGAGTATATGTACTTATTTGAGAAAATCTTTGATCCCATCAACGTGGGACAGCAATGCAAATGAAACAGATGGTCACTGAGCAATTCCTCTTTTGCTGCTTTTGTGAAAATTACCCACATAGGGTCCACCCAACACACTGAGGCTTCCTCTGGATCTGACATTGCATGGATAAAAGGAGCTGTTCTTCAATTAGCCCTTCTTCTCACTAGATGATTCACTTCCTTTTCCAGACATCTTGCTCTCTCGAATAATAGCCTTAAGTCCCTCTTCCTCTTGCCTTCCTCAGTTCTTTATATGCTTTCCCTATTAAAAGGGGAGCTTCTTGGAAGAAGGGACTGTCTTCCTTTTTGGTTCACATCTCTAGAACTCTGCCTATAATAAAAACTTAAATAAATGCTGTTTCACGAATTCATTCATGGGAAATAGTTTGCAGCCTACCGAGGCTCACTAGGCACAACTTTGTTGCCTTTTGGGTGACCCACAACTTTAATTATTTGGAGAGTATGGTATTCTATGAATTGCCCCCATATTGCATTGTGTGAAAAAAATATTTTAAAAATAGATCTTTTGTTTTAGGGTTAGATTTGGTTTATATAAAGAGAATTAGAGAATTTGAGCTGACTTCAGTGGAATCCCACTTCAACATAACCAGTAAATGGCTATCCAAGCCCTTTCTCGAAAGCTTCCAATCACAGTTACTACCTTCAGAAGCAGCTCATTTTGGGAAAATATTTATCTTTTTTATATTTTCCCATTCTATCAGTCTAAATTTGTCTCATTATAATTTTTACTCATGGCTCTTAGTTTTTTCTCTATGGAGCCAAAAAGAATCTATCTAACCCTTCTTCCATATCACAGCTTTTCAGATATTTGGAGGCAGATATAATAAAATACCCTGAGCCTTTTCCAGGCTAAAACGTCCTCGTCGGCATGGTTGTGCAATTTCTTTCAGCAGTGTTAAAAAGCATAGATGTAGTAGATACTGAGAAGCTAGCTGGTAGGGTCAGGGTAACTCAGATTTGAATCTTGGCAAAGCACGAGCAATGATAGATCAGAGAAAAAAGGGAAAAAATGTGGTAAGGTCAAGGGTTATGAATAGGACTAACTAGAGAGATGGATTGTTTGGAGATCATAGTGGGGACATAGCTTTAAGAGGAATGAGCCATTGGGGACAGCTTGGTGGCTAAATGGAATGAGAGTCAAGCATAGAAATGGGAGACCCTGGATTCGAATTTGACCTTGGACACTTCCTAGCTGTGTGACCCTGGGCAAGTCACTTAACCCTCATTGCCTAGCCCTTACCACTCTTCTGCCTTGGAACCAATACCCAGTATTGATTCTAAGATGTAAGGTAAGATCTTTTTCTTTTAAAGAGGAGTGAGGCAAAGGAACTTATGGAAGGATGAGAGGCTAGGATTAGAGAGGGAAATTTCAGAATTCAGGTTCATGGGTGATATGGAGAGCTAAGCAATTTCCAAAAGGTAATTAAGTCAGGTTTTTTTCCATCTGTTCAATTTGGGGCTTAGCTTATTGCCCAGCCAAATAAATAAATATGTAAGTACATATATATGTATACATACATACATACACATGTGTGTGTTTGTTGAATAAACACATATCACTTCATATGAAGGTATTCATCAATTGTTTTTTTCCTGTGTGAATAACTTGGTTGAATTCTTTTCAGTGACATGGGTCTCATTTAAAAGGTATTGGTATTCTCTAAGAGCCTGATAAAGTCTGACTGATAAAGTCAATACAATGTTTTGTTTTTTTAAAAAATCCTTACTTTCCATCTTGTAATCAGTACTGTGTATTGGTTCCAAGGCAGAAGAGTGGTAAAGGCTAGGCAATGGGGGTCAAGTGACTTGCCCACGGTCATATAGCTAGGAAGTCTAAGATTAGATTTGAACCCAGGACCTCCCATCTCTAGGCCTGGTTCTCAATCCACTGAGTCACCCAGCTGCCCCAAAGTCAACACAATGTTATTCACTTACAGGAGCATTAGGAGAACCTTAACATAGATAGAGGGATAGCAAGGTGTCATAGGGCAAAGAGCACTGGACTTGGAATTAGGAAGACGCATCTTCTTGAATTCAAATCTAGCCTCAGACACTGATTAGCTGTGTGACTCTGGGCAATTCACTTAACCTTGTTTGCTTCATTCATCATCTGTCAAATGAACTGGAGAAGGAAATGACAACCACTCCAGTATCTTTGCCAAGAAAACTCCAAATGGGATCACGAAGAGTCACCATAAATGACTGAACAACAACACCTTCCCTTGAGGCTCTTTGCTACATATCCTTCAAGAAGATGGCAAATGTCTTCTGGCAGGAAAAACTCCTTGGTTGTTTTTTCCTTTGAAATAGAGAAAGAAAAATAGAAAAGGACTTGTTTGTAAAAAATATTTATAGCTGCTTTTTTTTGTGTGTGGTGGCAAAGAATTGGAAACTAAAGAGTAGTCCCTCAATTGGGGAAAGGCTGAACAAATTGTGGTACATGATGGTGATGGAATGCCATTGTGCTCAAAGGAATGATGAACAGGATGATTTCAGAAAGAGTTGGAAAAACCTACATGAACAGATACAGAATGAGAGAAGCAGAACCAGGAGATCAATATGGACAGTAACCGAAACATTGTGGAATGATCAACTGTGATGGACTTTGCTACTCACATCAGTACAATGACTCAGGACAATTCTGAGGAACTTATGAGAAAGAATGCTATCCACCTCCAGAGAAAGAACTGTTGGAGCAGAAATGCAGAAGTAAACAGATGACTTATCATTTGTTTATTTGGGTATATGTTTGGGAGGTTTTTGTTTTACAAGATTACTTGCTTATGAAAATAAATAATATGGAAATAAGTTTTGCATGATAATACATGTGTAACCTGGGTTGAATTGCTTGCCAGTTCCAGGACATGGAAGGGAAGAAGTGAGGGAGACAATATAAAGATAGATCATATAACTTTGGAAAACTTAGGTGGAAATTTGTTATTAAAATAAAAAAATTAAAAAGAAAGAAATGTCCCCAAAAGGCTTATCTCTGTTATATATTTTGATGAATCTTGTATGATTATAATATATGCAAGAGAATAACCTCATTGGAAGAAAACATTTATGAAGCTTTTGGCACTATTGAAATGAATTCTTTTTTATGGCAAATAGTGGGCACAGGACCATGTTGCCTCCTTTATAGTTTTCAGTCAGCTATGTAACTGTTAAGATGTAGTCTGCTTTGGAATATTTGCAGAAACTTATCCCATTTTCATATCTTCATCCATGTGCTTGACAAATTGTTATTGAATTGGATTGGTTTTTATTATCATAAAAATTTTGAAGGGATAAAAAATAGAATATTTCTTAAAAATAGAACAAATAAGAATGACTTAGTAGTTATTGATATTTCCTCATTAGTCTCTCTAATGATAATAATAGAATAATTAATAACAGATTTTCCCCATGCATTTGCTATTCCCTTTTTCATGGATCTTGAGAATTAATCACTCCATACTTTCAAAATTGTGTCACTTTTAGCAGAGATTCCCCTTCTCTGTAGTCCAGCTGCTCTTCCAAAGGTGTGTGGGTAAAATATTTTAACAACTGGATCTCTGGGGGAAGCACAACATAGTTTTAGGTTTAATTTGCATTATTAACACTTTCTGAATCATTTAAGACTAGAAATCAACAAAACAATGAATCAAGCCCTGCTTTGTGGTGTTTGCCAATTTCTAAGGTATAAATGCTCAAATGAAAATTTAACAACTGGATTTCGTGAGCCAGTTTGAATTGGTTCCAGCACACTCTTGGCTCTTCCCATTATTAGTTTTCTTAATGTTATTTCCACTACTTCATGTAACACCTTGGGGAACAGTGATGTTAGAGCCTATGTATTGTGATTCCATTGTCACTTAGGGAGAAAATAGCTTGTTACAATGATCTTTATGGATTGTTTGCATTTTTTATCTGTTTTTAAGTTCTCCTTAAACACTGTCATTGTGATTTGACTTAGGGCAGCTAGGTGGCATTGGAAGGATCTGAATTCAAATGTGGCATCTGATACTAGCTAAGTGATCCTAGGGAAGTCACTTAATCATGTTTGCCTCAATTTCTTCATCTGTAAAATGAGCTAGAGAAGGAAATGGCAAACCACTCCAGTATCTTTGCCAACAAAATCCCAAAAGGGATCACAAAGATTAAAAACAACTAAACAGTAACAAATAATTTGACATAAATTATTCTAAGCTTTGTGTAAATGTTTGTTCCTCCTAATTTTTCTGTAAACTTTTTCTCATTTTCTGATCGTTACTTTTTGCTGTTATATGAGATTATAGTGGTTATCATTTTCTACTCCACTCTTATGTAAGACTTTACAAATCAGTTTATACACTAAATTGGTGGTTCTGTTCATTGCCACTTCCCTTTGCTTGGCAAAGAGATCAAATGTTTGTTGCTTGAGATGATTTCTTTTTTTTTAATTACTTTAAAATTTTTAAAAAATATTTTTCCAGGTTTGCATGTTTCATTTTCTTTCCCTCCCCCCTCCCAGAGTCAACAAGCAATTCCACTGGGTTGTACAAATGTTATCACTTAATACCTATCCTGAGACAACATCTAATCTTTTTGTTGTCTTCTTCTGGCAATTGATTTTCACTGGTTAAATTTCCTTAGCAAGAGGTGATAGTCTGTGATGATGTCTATTCTTTTCTCACTTCCCATTTTTCATTGTCACAAGACTTCATTAAAATAGGTCAGTTGGAGTTACATGTCATATCTTCTCAATTTTATTTTTCCTTTAAATAAATAAAATACAATGTTTTTTCTCTCCATTTTAACAAGGTAGTTATTTAATTATACAATGATAGATGGGAAACTAGCTCTCACATGAGGAAGCCACTGATTCTTGTCTTTTTAGATACAATCAATTCATTTTTCATGATATTATTCATATTCACCATGTCCAATGCCTCTTGACTTTCTTTCTGAAGCAAGTATTCATGATGTGTAGCTATTAGGCATTGTACAGTCTACATGCCTTTGCCCTTTCTCACTTCTTACTTCTGGACCAGATTTTTCCAACATCATTTTTGGCTGCTACCGTTATGTCCGCTTTGCATTGAAGTCACCCAGTATTAAAGTAGATGTCCATTTAATGTCTTTTCAAATCTCTCTTGCATTTTTCTAGTTTCTCATACTCTGGCACACAAGCTGAAATACCCTTTTATAATGATCTTTTGCACATACTAACCAGGAATAAAATGTTTCTTCTAGTCTTTGGATGCATGATAAAAATCAACTCTGCCAATTCCTTTCTTTGTATCTATAAGGAGAACCTGTGAGCCAGCCACTTACATAGCTGACCCCCCTTTGGATTTTCTGTAGAGCAAGAAGGTAAAGAAGGATAGGCACTGGGTTTTCCAGCAAAGTATCCACTTGCAGATCTCACATTTAGAAGACCAGGAGTTAAAGTCCATATTTCTAGATGGTAGACATGAAATGAGATTTTAGGACTTTTTTGCTACTAGATGCAAAAGGGGATAACCTGCTTGAAAGCAGAGAGTTTCATTTTTTGTATTTGTTCCACCAACATGTTAGCACCATGCCTGGTACAGAGCAGGTCCTCAATAAATGTTTTTTGATGATTGAATTGAGGGCCATTTTTCCTTTCTTTCTTTGTCAGATGGTTTGTCATAGCCTCTTGACTAATTCTTGACCAAAGAATCCTTGACCAAATGGTCAGCTTCTTGGTGAAGAGTTTCTCTGAAAGGCAGGTAGGCAGCACAGTGGATAGAGCACTAAGTCTGGAGTTGGAAGGACATGGGTTCAAATTTGGTCTTAGAAATTTCCTAGCTATGTGACCCTGAGAAAGTCACTTAATCTCAACTGCCTAGCCTTTGTCATTTTTCTGTTTTTTAATTGATAATAAAACAGAAAGTAAGGATTAAAAAAAAGAAATTATTTGTACTTATTCAGGTTGACCCTTCAAAAGCAGATGGAGTCTATCACAAAGACCAAGTTCAAAGCCTTTCCAAAATGATAGTCTTCCAGAGATTGTGCCCCACTAGCAAAACCTTCAAGATCCTAAGGTTATGTTGTGCCACAAAGAGGCATCAGAGCAAGACACATGTGTGTGCACATGTATGTCTACATACACATTTCCCCATAGACAAGATAAAATTACAGAAAAGACAATCCATCATTTGGTTAGTTAAAAACATATATCAGAGGCTTTATCTAGCCCTAAGGTTTCTTGATTCAATTATACCATTCCTCCAATGTCAGGGTATGCCTTGACTTTTTCCCAAGTAATAACGATGGCTTAAGCTGAGCCCTTCTTCAGGAACCATCATCCTCTGAAGGGCTGGAACAAGACAAATCTCGATGGCCTCAATGACAGTTTTGACTTTGTTAGGACCAAATTCTCACCATTGGAACCATCTGGCCTATGATTCTCTGATTTGACTTCTACCTTAAATAATCCATTCCAGTCATCTTCCAGCCATGGTGTGCTTATGTTTATCGAAGCATAGGATTTAGAGGGAGGCAAGAAGGAATTTTAGAGACTGTCAAGCCCAACCTCCTTATTTTGCAGAGAAGAAAAGAGAGACTCAAGCAAACACACATGGTGAGTACTTAGAACACTAAATCTAGGGTCAGAAAGATCTGAGTTCAGATTCTGTCTCAGACACTCACCAGTTGTACAACCCTGAACAAGTCCCTTACTTCCTTCTCTCCCCCTTAGTTTTCTTATCTGTAAAATGGGGGAAAGGGGAGAGAAATAACACCTATCTCTCAGAGTTGTTGTGAGGACAAAGTGAGATCATATTTTTAAAAACATCTTGCAAACCTTAATGAGGTTATGAGGATAAGGATGAGGATATCTGGGTAGCTCAGTGGATTGAGATCCAGACCTAGAGACAGGAGGTCTTAGGTTCAAATCTGGCCTCAGATACTTCCTAATTGTGTGACCCTGGGCAAGTCACTTCACCCCCATTGCCTAGTTCTGCCTTAGAACCAATACATAGTATTGATTCTAAGATGGAAGGTAAGGGTTTTTTTTTTTTAAAGAATGATGATGATGGAGAAGTATAATTTTTGTCTCGGGAGAAAGATGGTACTACAACAGCAAGTATTCATTTGCCTCCCCTCAAAATATAGGGTATGGAATCCCATCTGGTTTATAATTCAGCAAGTATAGTTTCTGATGACTAAAAGTAAGCCCACAAAAAGACAGTAAACTGAGAAGAAGGAATGACGCAGGTATATATGACTCTTTAATGTTAAAATACAAAAATAAAATCCAGACTTCCCATTGGAACAAATGATACTTTTTCAAGATGGTAGATCCTGAGCTCTCCTTACATGCTGAAAGATTGAGGATGGCGTGGTTCTTTGATACTTGGTAACCATTTATTTTAGTCCCCCATCTTACTGTTGCTTTTTTTGGGGAGGGGGGGACTCTGAAACAACCTTCTACCTGAGAAGGTGGAATGTGCACATTTCTGGGCCAGTTGGATTCTTTCCCATCCTTTCTGCCTATCACACACTTTTGAAAGAGCAATTTCTTTCTGGAAACACTAGCCCTTTCACAGATCCAATTGTTCTGTCTCTGTTCTCGGAAGCTGCACACATCCAGAGAAGCCACCCCACCTCTCACAATGCAGGTGAGGCACATTTATGAGCACCTATTACATATGACTCTGAGACATGAGAGGTAGCCATAGTACTTGGGTCTCCTGCCTGCTTGGGGAGAGTTAGACAGGATCTGACTTGCAGTCTATTATATCCTCTTCCCAAACAAAGACAAAGCTTGTCCTTGAACTCCCCAAAGGAAGCACATGATTCATGATCCATGTGCCTATCCCTGAATCCACCCGTGGGGAGAGGATGCTATAAACCGCCTTGAATAAACTAACAGTTGTTTGGGGTTTGGGACTGACTTTTGCTGTTGTTCTAATTAACCAATTAATTATCTTTCAGGTGAAGCCAACACACTATTCTGCAAGGCAGTGTAATCTAGTGGCAAGAAGACAGGAGAACAGAATTCTCATCCCAGCTTGGTCCTGAGAAGTTGCTTTGTTCTCTCCCTGTGCAAAATAAGGAAGAACCCCCCCCCATCCTTTGCTCCCCAACCCCCACATTTTTGTGAAGGGAGGAAACAAATACTTTTTAAGTATTTACTCTATGGGGCAACTAGGGATCAAAGTGGATAGAGTACTAGACCTGAAGTCTAGAAATTATCTGAAGTAATTTCAAATGTGGCCTCAGATAATTCCTAGGAGTGACCCTAGGCAAGTCACTTAACCTCAACTGCTCAGCCCTTGCCACTCATCTGTCTTAGAATGGATACTAAAATGGAAGGTTAGGGTAAAAAAAAAAAGCATCTATTATGTACCACACAATGGGTAAAGAACTTTACAAATCTCATTTAATTTTTACAACCACCCCTGGAAGCAGGTGTTATTATTATCTCCATTTTACGACTGAGAAAACTGAGGCAAGAGTTTAAGTGACTTGCCTAGGGTCATACAACTAATAAAGTGGCTAAGGCCAGATTTTAACTCGGGTCTCCCGTCTCTGGGTTTAGTGCTACATCCATTGTGCTACCTATTTGCCTCTGAGTGCCTTGTAAGAATAAATGTCAGTCTATAGTGATAGTGAGAATCTAAGAAATTAAAAGAAATATGATAAGATATAAATAAAAAATATAAAAGAAAACAAGTATCAATCTGTAACTAGTTTCTAAATTAGCTGCTAATTCACATTGCAAGTCAGTGATTTCAGCTCACATTATTTTATGTTAATTTACATATATATATATATATATATACATACATATGTGTGTCTATTTGCAGACAGTCTAGAACATCTACCATTAGCCAAACTGACACCACCCAAGTGTGCAACTATCTCTGACTCACCTTTGATCTGTGAGAAGCAGAACAAACAAAATCATGAGAAGGAACGTGCCAGATATTCAGGCTCTGAAAAACTGTTTGATGCCTTAAATATGCAGAAAAGGCAGTAGAACTAGCTTCTACTTTGGTGGTTTGTTTATTCTGCTGATCTCAAAGAATGGCCAAAGAAATAGCTATAAAACTTAGTGATGGATTTAAATGGGTCTCCAGATTCTAGCTAAAATAGGCAGATTTTCACATACTTAAAAATGGGTTGTGCCCATAATCAGATGCATAAAGGAAATCATGAAATACATCTGAAGGAACTTCAAGTCTAGCTCTCTTTTTTTCTGTTAAAATTTTCCATTGGTCTGGTGTCAATTTGTTAGAGCACAGCCCTGAATGATGTGTTATGGCTTGGGAATAGCAAGCTCCTCTATCAGTCTAGCAGCAGGAGGAGGTCAAGAAACATTTATTAAGCCCCCACTATGTGCCAGGTACTCTGCCAAGCCATGGGGAAATAGTGAGGGGTGAGAATATAGTTCCTGATCTCTTTAACTCACCAATTTTGGAAAATCATATTAATTAATTTCCGATTAATTTTTTATTTGCCTCTCTATGTACCCTTACTAATAATTCTTTTTATTACCTTATGATCTGAAAAGGTTGCATTTATTATTTCTGCTTTTTTGAATTGTTTGCCATATATTTATGCCCCAGTTACATGGTCATTCGATAATCCCTGATCTCAAGGAGCTCACAGACCTAATGGGAAATAACACCTAACATGGGGACCAACATAGTAGACCTTGTACAAACTAAGCTCTAAACATGACAATGTGAAGATTGTCAATAGAGGGAAAGCACTAGGACCAAAGGGAGAATCAGGAACGATTTCTTATAGGAAGTCAGATTTTAACTGGGGTTTGAAGAAAGTCAGGGAAGCCCGAGGTTAGAAATAGAGCCAGTTGTTTTTGTGTCTTTATTTTAAAACCCCTTACCTTCCATCTTAGAATCAATACTGGGTCAAAGACAGAAGAGTGGTAAGGGCTAGGCAATTGGGGGTTAAGTGACTTGCCCAGGGTCAGACAGCTGGGAAGTGTCTGAGGCCAGATTTGAACTCAAGATCTCCTCTCTCTAGGCCTGGTTCTTAGTCCATTTAGCCGCCCAGCTGCCCCTAGTGAGTTATTTGAGGAATAGAAAAGAGGCCAGCTTCACTGGTTACATGGTAGGGTCAGAGAGTAGAGTGGGGAGATAAGGTATGAGAAAAGAATCCTACAGTTTAAAAGAATGACAAAAGCAATCCAGTCATCTCTCTTATTTGGGTGCTAAGCTATGGCAAAATGACAGGAGGAATCCATGTAGAGTTTACTCACATGTATGAAACCACAGATCTCTGAAATATCAATAAAATGGTGGTAGGATGGCCTCAAGCCTCCTGAGAATGGTCCAGCACTCCTTCCCCTCCTCCCAAACTTGGAGCATTCAGCTTCAGAGTTAAATTCCTATTTTTCAGAGTTAAATTTCCTATGATGGAAGGGAGGGAAAACCCCATTCTTCTATGATTTTAGCTACCTAACCAATTCTGGGTCCAAGAGTGATTGGATTTTGAATGTC
This sequence comes from Monodelphis domestica, assembly GCF_027887165.1. Taxonomy (NCBI): domain Eukaryota; kingdom Metazoa; phylum Chordata; class Mammalia; order Didelphimorphia; family Didelphidae; genus Monodelphis; species Monodelphis domestica. Next base: position 225,502,551 of record NC_077229.1, read on the forward strand.
TCTGCATAAGCCTGTCATCACTTCTGGGAAAATAGTTGAATGGACATGACCAAAAGACATCGGTCAGGGGCATCCCTTATAAGCCATAGAAAGGACCAGCTAGAAGAAAGTTGGAAGTTGGAAGAAACCATTACATGGCTTACGAGCAGCCAAAGGAAGGCATCCTCCCATTCCCCTAAAGCCACAACCCAGGCTCTTTTGTGCTGAGCTCCCCTGATGGACTGGAAGCCTCTCCTTTGTTTGGGGGGAAGTCGCAGTTCTCCACTGGGCAATATGTTGCCAGAGAGCCATTTGTGGGGGGCCAGCCCAGTTCCATCGTTTCAAAAGACTATGGTTATGAAGAATGAAAGCATCTAACATAAACCAGGCCCTCACGTGGTACTTCATTTGGAAGGAGCATCCAGGCTGGAAATCTTTAAATCCAAGGTCCATTTTCCTAGTAGTACCAGATGGGAGTACATCTGCCCACACTTTCTCGATTTCTATAATGACCGTGGTACAAGTGCTGTCTGCAGCATTCATTTTGCCATTAATTTTTAGTCAGGCAGACAATGTAAACCTGCTCTTGGTTTTTTTCAAATGGCCCGTGTACTATTCAATCTGGAAGACCCAGCCAGATCCAATTAATGTCAATAGAACTCTTGGAGTTCACATATAGAAATGAAATCGGGAGGCTCACATTTGGAAGGTTTCCTATTTTTTTTTCAACGAGGATGGGGAGAAATGGGGGTGTAATTGTACCAATAATTGTAATGATAATAAAAACGTCAGGGATGTGAAATCAGTCCCTCAAGACCATTTTTCTTGGCAGGTCGCTTTCTTCCTTTTGCCCTATTCCTTTATTTCCTGAGAGTCTCAGACTTTGAAAAAGTCATCACTGGAGTCCGAGAAGACTCCCCAAGCAAGACGCGAGACCATTTCCCTCCCTTTCCTAACTCATGAGGAGAATTGGATTCCTAAAGATCAAAGTTGCACGTTTGGTTGTGAGTCTATCCCATTTCCCTGTCTTCAGAAAGGTCAGCCTCACATCTTCATGAAATCACCAGCGATGAGCTGTGAAGTAACCTTCTCTGTGGGGCTAAAGGAAAAACAAGACATTTCTATCACTTGGCCCCTTGGCCAGTGGCAGTTCCACTGACTTCTCCAAGGCCCTGATTCCTCCCCTAGGAGATCACCTCTTCCCAGGCAGGAGCCAAGCGCTGCTGGGAAGAGCCTGCGAGTCTGCTCCTGGGATGGCGGCGGCACCCCGGCCACAGCTGGATACCGTAAGTGGACGCGTCCGCTCCACCGAAACCTCCTTCTACCTGATTACAGGACGGGGCGAGGGGGGCCTTTTTATAATATTGCTAAAATATCAGTGTTTTGTAAAGGTTGCTACAGAAACGTGTAGAGTGGAGGATCCAAAATAGGATGTCTAGACAAACTCCTACTGTCTGACCTTTTATATATTTCCTAATCCAGACAATCTTGCCAAGCAAATTGGTGACTAAGCAGCAATTCACTTTACACTATGTCATAAAGGCCTGACAAGGCCCAGGTCACAGTTATAAATTTCAGTCTGGCTACTTCAGCAACTCTCAGCTTCCTTTCCCAACACAACTCCCGTGTGGTTTCTGGGCTGTGATGTGTGCTCTGGATCATCATGAACTAATTTTGGGGCTGTTAAATCCAAAAGCCACAGGGCTGCTGAGAAACAGAGAGCACTTTCATCCAGTAGGACCCCAGAGTTTACATAAAACGGTAAAAGGAAGGCTGAAGAAAGTCTCTGGCGAAAACAAAATAAAAGGCAGCTTCGTTGGAGTCTTGGGGGCAGCCGTCTCTTTCTGGGGGGGGGGGGGGTGCAAAGAGTTGGCATTGCTGTTTTCTAAACAAACGGAGCACTAATGGTGCTGGAGTTAATAATGCGAAAACACGCTAATGACACTCCAATTTATAATGTTCTTTCTATTCTTGAATTTCCTTCCCTTTAAGAAATGGCTAAAGTTTGGAAAATTAGCCCCTGGGCAACATTATCCGGGTGTAAGGAAAAGTGTCCCTTGTTCTACGTAGACTCAACATACAGAATTTGTAATTTACCAGATGAATTCAAAGTTAGGGAAACTCATTCATTTTTTCCCCCTGAATCTAAAGCCTGGAGGCTAAAAGTTTTCAGTTTAGCCTTAGAGAATAGCATAAAGAAAGAAAGGAAGAATGGTATAGTGGGAAGAACATTGGGTTTAGCTTCAAAGGTCCTGGGTTTGAATCCAGGTACTTTTATTTGCTTCAGCAAATCACCTAAATTCTCTGAGCTTCAATTTCCTCATCTATAAAATGGGAGGATTGAGCTGGGTGACCCCAAAGCTTCCTTCCAATGGATCCTCTATGTGTTAGCTGACAGTGCTGGCTGGCAAAATGTGATGCTCATAGAATCATAGAATTTAGATCTGGAAGGGGTATTAAAGATTATTGAGGTGAGGATCAGCCAGGTAGCTCACTGGATAGAGAGAGTCAAGCCTGCAGTGGAGAGAACCTGGCTTCAAATATGGCCTCAGATATTCCCTAGTGAGGTGACCCTGGGTATGTCACTTAAACCCAATTGCCTAGCTCTAACTGATATTTAGAATTGATTCTAAGACAAAAGGTAAGGGTTTAAAAAAAGATTATTGGGGCAACATCTCCATTATTGAGGTACCGTTCATAATGATCCAAATGAAGGAAGCTGAGGTCCTGAGTTAGGGGACTTTCCCAAGAAAAGTAGTCGAGCTCTATTAGACATTGCACATACCGAGGGAAAAGAGAGAATAAAGTTCCAAGAGACCAAGAAGCAAAGGAGTTGTTAGCCATGAGGAATAAGACTGGTTACCAAACCAAAAGGAACTTCTGCAGCTGGGAAAGTCATTCAAAAGAAAAGTGAATTATGAGAGGGGAAATAGAATTCTCAGTAGAAAAAAAAGGACTTCTGGTATGCTTGGAGAGGGACTGTGATACAACATGAAATATACTAGATGTAGTGTCAGAAGCTCCAGGTCTGAATCCTTAGTCGGTCCCTATCTGGCCTCAGGTCTGTTTGATCCTTAAGGCATCTGGCTTTTTGTCCTCTTTTGTAAAGGGAAGGGAGTAAAGGAAATAACCTCTAAGGCCCCTTCTAGCTCCAAATGTGCGATTCTCTATTATCCAGAATACTATGGTACTCACATTCATTTTCACTTTTTCCTTTAAGAAAAGTTCTCAGAGTCTATTGATTTCTGTACACAACCCAAGACCTTTAGGGACCCTCTCTGATTTTAAAATGGAAGTCAATGGAAAACGAGATTTACTTTCCTGAAATTTGCTTTACAGTCAATAATGGGAGAGGACTCTACTTGAAAGAAGAGAAGACCTGCTTTCTCCTGGTGCCTCAGATGAGTAAACACTTTAAAAGTATCCATTCAAGGAGAAGCAAAGGACAACTTTTCATCAGACTGCAAGGTTTTTTGACAGTAAGATGAAATGAATGTGTTTTTGTGAATCTCATAGTAGCTCTATATTCTAGGTCAGGGAATCAGTCTACAGAATCTAAGCTCTAAGTCTGATCTCAAAGGGAAGATTTTATCAGAGAAATGTATTCTGAGAGTTTTTGTAATGGCAGAAGAGAAGGAAAAATCTTTACAACAGAGCAGATTAAAAAAAAGACATATAGAAAACTGTAAATCTCGATTGACGTTTGTTTTTGCCAAAAGGTGACATTTTAGAGTTTAATAGAATGTTCATTTTTAATTGCTTCTAAGATAAAGGGTTGAAATTTTTCTTTGGGTAGCTTATGAATATTTTATAAAGAAACTCTGACACTGTGGTAGAAAGCTATGTGAAATCTCTTACAGAATTAAATCACTTTCATTTTACTTTCTGGCCTTTGTCAGAAAACCCTTGTAATACCATCAACCACAAAGCTGAATCATTGTGTAAATGGAGTGAGCCATCTTTTGGGAGAGACTGAATGTTGAAAGAAAAAGTGTGTGTGTGTGTGTGTGTGTGTGTGTGTGTGTGTGTGTGTGTGTGTGTGTGCATTATAGAAAAAGCCCTGGACTTGGAAGCCAAGAGATCTACTTTTGAATTCAAGTTCAACCTTTAAAGCTTTGGGACCTTAAATGTCATCATGAATCAACCATGTCCCTTTAGACTGAATGAATACCCAATGCCAATGAAACTTAAAATCATAATAGAGATAGCTACATTGCTATTGATAGAGTTGTGGACCCGAAAACAGGAAGACCTTAATTTATATCCTATTTATGAGGTACGTGAGCCTGGGCAAATCACATAACTTCTGTCTGCCTCAGTTTCCTCAACAGTAAAATGGGGATAATATAGTATCTACCCCACAGTTGTTGTGAGGATTAAATAAAATAACATTTATAAAGTGCTTAGCACACTATCTGGCATATATTTGATGCTTAATAGATATTTTCCCTTTTCCCCCTCTAATCCAAAGGCAATGAGTTTTAACCTAAAACAAATTTTAAGGGGTCAGTATTTTAAGGGTTGCCCAGATAAGTGAAGCTTCCCTGTTTTAAATAAAAGGGGGTTCATAGTATGAGCATTATTTATCTAAATGTACTAATCACTATAGATAATTTTATCATATCTAAAAATATTTCATATCCATAGTACTAATAGAATTGTGGAACTTGAGGATTAAAGCAACCTTATCCTACTAGTCCAATCCTCTCATTTTAAAAATGAGAAAACTGAGGTTCAGAGGTAGGAAATGAGTTGTCAAAGGCCATACAGCAACTTAGCAGCAGACCTGGAACTAAAGCCTATGTCTTGATTGCTAGCCTGGTGCACTGTCTGCTATACCATCTCACCCTTCATAGTTTCTAAAACATAAAGTTTGGCAAGACTTTTGTTCCCCTTTCTGAAATAAAATATTTAAAAGATATTTATCTATATTCTCTTACTTATTGAGTTAATTTTATAGAATTAAGTGGAATTTATACAATCAAAGATCCTGATCCTTGAGTAGAATCTATAGTGGAAAAAATACTGAATTTGGAGTGGCTCAAATCACTATTTTTCTTACTAGTTGAAGTATGAGCTTTGGTAAATCATTTCTCCCTGGGCCTTGACATCCATCCTTCTAAAACGATATATCTGGAATAATGATCTTGAAGATGCCTTCCAACTTGAAATCCTACATCCTAGGGCACCTTTCTTGTTTCCAGGGGACAGAAATTAATAATAATAATAATGCCATGTTTAAGTGTTTTATAATTATTATCTCATTTGATCATCACAATAACTCTGGGAAGTAGGTGCTATTTAAGGGTACCCACTTTATAGATGAGGAAATTGAGGCAAACAGGTTAAATTACTTGCTCAGGGTCATGTGAGTGTCTGAGGTCTGGACTAGAACTCAAGAGAAACACATACACACACTCACACACTATGTCCCCTGACCTCTTACTGTCTTTAGGGATGGGGAGAGAGATTATTTCCTTCTGCTGAGTCTTCCTATTTCCCACCCAGCCTATACCTGCCCACCTAGGAAGGAGAGAAAAACCCTTCCTTCATGTTCCCTCTGTTGATCTCTTAGCCTGGATCAGCTACTTTTCCTTGCAGGGGAAAGAGAGAAATTCCATTCTACAAGCTCTTCCCAACTGGTCCTCTGGTCCAGGCTGCCTAAAGCCCTGAGAGGGCTCTTCTACCCAAAGGCCAAACCCCAAACAACGCTGATAATCTATCTGAAATCATTCATCAGTGATTAGCAAACTCCTTTTGCTAATTTTAATTAGGTCATCTCCTGCTGTAAACCTCAAATTTCCTTAGACTTATAATTGTTGAAAATTTCACCATTGGGATATTTCATACTTGGAAAATTTCTTACTGATAGTCTATTGGAATGGGAACCCCATTGGCATGGGAGGTTCTTTCTCTTCCCTTCTTAAGATTACTTTAGGACAGAGACCCTTTGCTGAACAATGGAAAGGACTTTGATCTATGCTTAAGCATAGAACAGGAATTTCTTTGAGTCTTGATTGATTTTAGAATTGATACAATGGAGATACTTGGAATAAATCTCCACCCTATTCAGTCCTAATAGGATTGAGTAAGGGCTGCAGCCTAGATCAAATTTTAATTATTCCAATCTCTACCATACTCAAGTTAACAGGATTTAGAAAGGGCTGTAGCAAAGGAGTATAGATTTAATCATTTGAAAATATGACCTTCAACAGACATGTGCAAAAGCCAGAAACCTCTGGGCGGTCCTGGGCTAAGCGAGAGCCTCCATTGACAGGGAAATTGATGAAGAGTGATTGGTAGATGTGAGGACTGAGGGGAGGCAACTTGGATGGTGTCCTTAAAGATAGGAGGGTCTGGAGGGAGAGAGGATGGAGTTTTTTTGAGCGGTGTGGTTCCTGGGCTCTGGGGAAGCTTGCTCTGAAGGAAGCTGAAGGTGGGGGCCTCTGAGACTGTTTCTCCATTTTGGACACGTGAGTGAAAGGGACTGATCTCTTTTCTTTGCCCCAGCTATCTAAGGGCTTGGGCCTTTTGGCCCAGCCTAAACAGAAGGGGTATTTAAGCCCTATTCCCTTCTCTCCCCTTTCTCTCTCTATATATATCTCTAATTCCTTTCTTGCTCCTATTGTAATTAAACTCCAAAAAAGGCTGACGGCTGACTTGAGTTTTTCATTTAGGAATTACATAGCTGATTCCTTGGCGACCTTAAATTAATATATATCAGTCTTTTAAAGTGATTCCCTTGTAACATTGTGGCTGACCACACGGGAGTCTAAAGAATCCTCTCAATAAAACTTTTTCCTTGCCTTTTTACTATACTGTTTCACCACTTAGTCCTTTTTTTAAAAAAAAAAAAAAAAACTTGGCTTAAAGACACAGCTGCTAGAACACGTGAGTATAAAAAACTTTTTCTCTTTTCTCCTTAAGTTAAATTGGAATCAGCAGTTTTTTCTTTTTCTTCCCTTTAATCTTAAGGGACAGCTGGGTAGCTCAGCGGATTGACAGCCAGCCCTAGAGGCAGAAGGTCCTGGGTTCAAATCGGACCTCAGATACTTCCCAGCTGTGTGACTCTGATAGACAGAAAACAGCTGTTTTTAAATCTCAGCAACAGGACTCTAAAGTCCTGGCTGGAAAAACTGTTTCTAAATATCCTTTCCCTTAAGGAACAACTTCCTGGATTAAAAAAAAAAAAAAACCCTGTGGAAAGTTTGTTGCTTTGCCCTGCTCCCCACGTGTTTTGTGAAATTACAAAATATACATATAAAAATGAGTACTACATTCTTTGACAATTATATGGCAGCTGAAGAAGTAGGGGCATTGAGGAATGAAGGATACCTCCAAATTTTTATATTAATAGGTACTGTCATTTTTGTACTCCTCAATACTATATTTAGAGATGAAAAAATAAAAAATATTGAGGATAAAATAAAACAAAATGAGGATAAAATAAAACAAAATGAGGATAAAATAAAACAAAATGAGGATAAAATAGAAAATATTGAGGATAAAATAGAAAATGTTGAGGATAAAATAGAAAAAAATGAGGATAAAATAGAAAATATTGAGGATAAAATAGAAAATATTGAGGATAAAATAGAAAAAATTGAGGATACAATAGAAAAAATTGAGGATACAATAGAAAAAATTGAGGATAAAATAGGAAATATTGAGAATAAAATAGAAAAACTTGAGGATAAAATAGGAAATATTGAGAATAAAATAGGAAATATTGAGGATAAAATGGGAGATATGGAAGATAAAATAGGAAAAATTGAGAAAAAAATGCAAGCCCAATTAGAAGATCTAAAATGTTTCTTACAGGATCAATGGGCAAACACCCACTCTACCAGAAACAGACCTGTTTCTGAACCTTTGAATGAGGAAATTTCCTTCCCTGAAATAGAGATGGAAAACACCTTCCCTATAACCCAGTTAACAGACTGCTTCTCTCGTGCAGTGCAAATCTTGTCTTGTGCTTCCAGCACTCCCGAACCCTGTTCTCCAATGTCCAGTTCCCCATTCTTATCTCCCCTCAATCCAATTCCGTCTACTCTAAAGCTATCCACTGTGTTGCTTGGGATGTTTCTTCCATAGGTAACAAATTTGTTTTCATCCTAAATCTTTTCCTTGTTTAATCCTTTAATTTTCTGGCTCTCACTGAAACCTGGCTTCTTTCTGATGGCGTAGCCTCTCTGACCACCCTTTCTAGCACTGGTTGCATTTATACTCAATTCACTGGGACTCACAGGTTGAGATGAAGGAGGTGGATTTCTCCTCTTCTGAGGGGTCCTCCCTTGAGTTAGAGATGTACCTACCACTAAGATATTACTTTTCTCTGAATTCAGGATTTAACAGATAATCTTTCCTTCCCAACTTCTGACCTTATACTAGAGGTCAGAATGAATATTTCAGTGTTCATACTGATATACCTTCCAGCATGACCAGTTACCCTCTACTCCCTCTCAATTACACAGAGAGAGAGTTATACCTTTGATCTTCCATTACTCACAAATGTATGATTTCCATATGCATTTAACCTGAAATTCCCATGTCATCCCCCTTCTCCCTCTGCTTTGCACCCCCAAATTCTAGTCATCCTTACCATGACTTCCAAACCCTTGGTTCCTCAGTTCTTTCTCACATCATCCATCACCTCTGCACTGGCTACACTCTCCTTCCTTCCACATCTTTCCCATTTGATAAATCAGTTTACCTCTATAGTGTTTTCTTCTTGAATGCCTAAACCCATGTTGGTAAACCAATGGCATGCATACAGGAGGGGGATACTCCCCTCCCCCCCTCCACAATTCCTGAGGACATTTCTCCCACATCATCCGCCCCTCTGCCCAGCAGCCCAATGGGAGTGCTTCCTCCCTCTCCTGCCTGGAGTAAGGTTCACATGTGGTATGAGGGTTACAGCTTGGGTACTTGAGCTCTAAAAGGTTTGCCATTACTGGCCCAAATAATTTATCCTATTCTCTAATTTGTCATGCCAAACTTCAACCTTACTCTTACTATCTTGCTGCTTTTGCTCCTACTCACATATTCTTAATCTCAGCTAAGGAAAAATCACAAAACCATGATAACTGGATCCACTTCAAATTTATGTTGCACAATCTCAACTGGGCCCTCATTGGGGCAAGGAAATCATTTTACACCTCCCTAAATGACTCACTATCCCACTTGACAAAGCAGCTTTTCTAAATCCTTTTATCCTTCCTCAAACTTCTCATGGCTCCTCCGCCCTCTCAGCTGAGAACTTTGCCTTGTAGTTCCCTGAAAAAGAGAGGTCGTTCACCAAGAGCTCCTTATCACTTCCTTTTCATTTCCCATTACCCAGATATTCTCTGCAACTATCTCTTACTTCACCCGTCTTACACAAAAAGATGATCTTTTAACAACGAACCAAGGAAATTGCTTCTACATGCAAAAAAGTCATCCCATTCCATCCTTTCTCCTCCAGTAGATTGTCCCCTCTATCTTTCCCACAATCCCACTTATCTTCAATCTCTTTGTCTACTGGCCACTTCTTTAACTGCTTTATAAACATTCCCATGTCTCCTTCATCCTCAAAAAACAAGCATCACTTGATCTATCCATTCATTCCTGCTAGTTCTAATTCTGTATTTCTCCCCACTTTTGTGTCTGAACTTCCAAAGAAGACTCTACAATAAATGCCTCCAGTTCATTCATTCTAATTTTCCTAAACTCTTGCCATCTGGTTTCTGCCCTCATCATTCAACTAAAACAGTTCTCTTAAAGTTACTAATGATCTTTTAGTTGCCAGATCTAATGACCTTTACCCAGTCTGCAATCTTCTTGATATCTCTGAAGCCATTGACACTCATTCACTCTCTTCTTATTGATAACATTCTCCTCTCTATGTTTCTGTGACACTCTTGTGACACTGTTGCCTTTTTGTGATCCTTTTTGGGGACCCTTTCTTACCCAAGACTCAGTTTCCTTTACTGGATCTCATCTTCAATTGGTGGATGTCCTCTAAGGTTCTGTCTTGGGCCCTCTTCTCCCTCTATGCTATCTCCTTTGGTGAGCTGACCAGTTCATATGAATTCGATCATCATATCTATGCTGATAATTCCCAAATCTATTTACCTAACCTTAATAGTTCTCCTAACCTTTGGTCTTGCATCTTCAACTACCTTTCAGATATCTCAATTTGGATGTCCAGTAGACATCTTTGGGGGAAAAAACCACCCCTACCTTCCATTTTATAATTAAGACTGTGTATTGGTTCCAAGGTAGAAGAGCAATAAGGGCTAGGCAATGGGGGTTAAGTGACTTTCTCAGAATCACACAGCTAGAAAGTGCCTGAGGCCAGATTTGAATCCAGGATCCCCTATCTCCAAGTCTGGCTCTCTAGCCACTGAGCTACCTAACTGCCTTTTCCAGTAGATATATTAAGCTCAACATTTCCAAAACCAAGTGAATTATCTTTCCCTCCAAAATGTCTCCTATTCTGAATTTACTTATTATTTTAGAAAGCACCATCATCCTCTATCACCTGGGCTCCACAATCTAATTATCATGCTCAACGTTGACTCATATGACAGCCCCCCAATATCTAATCAGTTGCCAAGTCCTATCAATTTTACCTCATACATGCCTCCATTCTCTCCTCTGCCACTGTTGCAGTCACTCTTCACTTCATATCTGAACTTTTGCTCTTGCCTATTGGTTGGTCTCTCTGCCTCAAGTCTCTACCCACTATAATTCATCCTCTACTGAGCTTCAATTTGGTCTTTTTAAAGACTAGGATCATGTCATTCCTGTATTCAATCAAATCCAGTGGTTCCCTACATCCTTTGGGATCAAATACATATCCTATGCTTGGTGCGCAAAGCCCTTCATATCCAGTCTTTTATATGACCTTATCTCTAATTTATCCTGTATTGTAGTAGAGACATGAAGAGAGAGAGGTTTTGCAGGACAAGCCAAGATGCAAGAACCAAGCCTGGGGACCTGTTTGTCAATCAAGAAGAAGGTTCCAAATGGAATGTTCCCAGGAGAGGCAGTTGGGAGCTTGGCCAGGGAGAGAAACTGGGACTTTGGACTGACTCTGGGGGTTTACTGAACTGAGGAGACCTTGGCTTTGGGCTATCTGACCAAAGGAGGAACTGATTCTGTCTCACTCCCTGGGGTTTGACTGACCAATTTGACTTTGGCTCTCTGAGATTTTCTGATCAAAGGAGGCAAGCCTGATTGAAAAGGGAAGAAGCTGAGAACTATTATTTAGTGTCTGTCCCAAACTGAAGGACCCTTGAGGGGGGCTTCTGAAATTAGTTTGAGAGACCTTGGTGGCTTTGTGAAGAAGAAAAGAAGATTTTAAACAGTTGTCCATCTCTCTGTCTTGGAGTCACAGTTATGACTGGACTGATTTCTCAAACCCTCAAATTTCCTTTTAGATTAGGGAAACCCTCATCCCTCTTTCCTCAGTTTCCCATCCTGTTGTTTCCCAATAAACCGCTTATCTGAGAAATAAAACAAGAGTATTTTATAGTCCACTCAGGGGGGGAGGGAGGAAGCCAAAAGGCTTCAAGAAGTGGGTGGTTAAGGGAGGGAGTGAGGGAGGAGGAGGAGGTTATGAAATAGGTTGATCCATCAGCCATCAATAGAGATTATAGCCATACCTCAGAACATTCCCCTGTAGCAGCATCCCTCTACCTCTAGCAGCATTTCTCATCTATCCACATTGCAAACAGACAGCTCTCAGGTATGTCCCCAAGTAGCAGCTCTCTAGTCTCAAGCCAGAGTACATTAGTTACAACAACAAGAAATAATAACACGGATTATCATTTCTATTACAGTATATATCTCATTTGTATGCAGTTGTTTATATGTTGTCTTTCCCCATAGAAGGTGAACTCCACAAGAGCAAAGAGTGTCTTTTGCCTGTCTTTGCAGCCTCAAAATTTATTTCCGTGCCTAGCATATTTTGTTGTTGTTCAGTAATTTCAGTCATGTCTGACTATTCATGATCCCATTTGGTGGTTTCTTAGCAAAGATACTGAAGTGGTTGTCATTTCCTTCTCCAATGTGTTTTACAGATGAGGAAACTGAGGTCAACAGGATTAAGTCACTTTCCCAGAGTCACACAACTAGCTTCTAAGGCCAGATTTTAATTCAGGTAGATGAATCTTCTTGACTTCAGACATATCATTCTACCCACTGTGCCATCCATCTAGCTGCCTGCCTGGCACAAAGTAAGCTCTTCATAAATGTTTTTGGTTAACTCTCTTATGTTTGTCCAAAAAAAGAGATGATGTGTTATTCATGTAGAAGGAATGAGAGACAAGAGATATGCTATGATATCAGACATATATAAACTCCTGGTTATGAAGGGAATTAGAGAAAAATTTCTAGCCAGTTGGGTGGATTCTCTATGGAGAATTTATTGAAAGGCAAGAAAAAATTATTAAAATGTAGAAAGGGGTGTTTCAAATTGAATCAGAGAGAACATGAATATGTTAAGGAACCATGGATTCATAAAATTATCTAAAACAACAGAGATTCAAGGACAGGCTAGCAGGGATTGTACATACAGGAAAGATCACTTACTACAGTTCCTGAAACATACTAGGCACTTAATGAACTTGTTTGTTAACTGAATTGAAGAACATGAGGAAAGGAACAGAGTGGGGGTGTTTTTGGAGATAGAGAGAGGTCTATTTCTCCTGGAGCATAGTGTTCAAGGACTGTGGTAATATGAAAAAAGAAGGTGAAAAGACAGGATTGTTCCAGATCATAGAGGTCATTAAATGCCAAGCAGAGAAGTGATGGAACCATAAAAAATTATGGAAGGGGCGGCTATGTGGCTTGGTGGTTAGAAAGGCAGGTCTGGAGACAAAGGTCTGGCCTTTGATACTTCCTAGTTGTGTGATCATGGGTAAGTCACTTAATTCCAATTGCCTAGCCCCTATTCTTCTGCTTGGAACCAACATTCATCTTAATCAGAAGGTAAGGATTTTTTAAGATAATGTTATTGGAAAGGGATCTCAGAAACCAATGAGTCCAGCCTCTTGGTAAATAAGAATCTCTGTAGAATATTTGAGAAGCAGCGACCTTACTTTCTTTGCTTGAAGATTTCTAGAGAGAGAGAATCTGCTCTTCCCTGGGGCAAAACAATTTGGGATAGCTCTAACTGTCAAGTTTTTTCTAACATATGAAGCCTAAATTTGCTTTTTTAAAAAACTACACCCATGTTCCTAGTTTTGCCTTCCAGAAGCAAATGAAATAAATTGAATCCTCTCTTCATGTGAGCACTTCAAATACTTGAGAGTTTTCAGTTTGGGGAATTGGGACATTTGCCATTCTTCTGTTCTGTGGTACCACTCCATTTTCTGTGATCTTTCCAAGGTCACTGGTGACAGTGACTTAGCAATCACATTCTCGAGTGCTTTCAGTACCCTGAAATTTAGTTCATCCACATCCCGTGACATGAAGTCATCATGGGCAGCTAAGCATTCTCTTACTCTGTATACTTTTCTTGGGTTCAACATTCTTTTAGTCATTTTTTTGTCCTTTTTTAAGTCTAAAGATCATTTTTCTGGCAAATAAAATTTTAAAAGTTTTTATTTTTAAAGTAATATAAGGGGGCAGCTGGGTAGCACAGTGGATTGAGAGTCAGGCCTAGAGACAGGAGGTCCTAGGTTCAAATCTGGCCTCAGACACTTCCTATCTGTGTGACCCTGGGCAAGTCACTTAACCCCCATTGCCTAGCCCTTACCACTCTTCTGCCTTGGAGCCAATACACAGTATTGGAAGGTAAGGGTTTAAAAGAAAAGTGATATGAAATAAATATTTTATTATTTAAAAAAATTAAAAATTAAAAGTTCTGCCTTCTCTCTGTTGACAGTAATCATATTCTTGCCAACCCAGAATAGTAGGGCCTATCCTTTCTTTCATGGTTTTCTTTCTCCAAATACATATTTTTCATTTTTTAAATCTCTTTTTGTTTTCAGATTTTCTTTCTGTCCTTAGTTCACTCTGAATTTAAGTGTTTCTGACACTATTCTGACAAGCCCAGGCTCTACTTTTGTATTAATTGTCTATTACCTTCCCCTCACCATCTTCTGCTTATGTCTTATTAAAATGAAAGTTGATCAATTAGTTCACATGCAACAACACTGGTCTCCTTAGGCAACTGCTTCTTTTCCTCCTTACTGAAATTGTCTCTCTTCAATCTTCAGAATATAATTCCTGGGGACTTCCAGTCAAGATGGCGGCTTAGAAGCAGCAAAAGTTCAGACCTCTGAAAACCCTTCCTTACCGATCACAAACTGAATGCTCCTAGGGGACTGAAATTCAAACTTAACAACAGGTCAGAGGCGGGGAACCCTCCTTCTGGACTCAAATCAAAAGGTACGACCCCCAAAAGCCAGAATCTGAGAACACTTGGGTCTAAGGAGAAGGCAGAAGGAAGGTCCCAGGGCCCCTCCCTCCAACCCAGAGCACTGAGCAGCAGTGGGAAACTCAGGGCAGGCAAAGGTACTGTTCTGAAGGTTGAACCTTGAAAGCAACCTGGGCCAGTCTCGGGGCATCCAACACAGATGGCAGGGAAGCAGCCTGAGAGAGGCGAGGGGGGGGGGGAGCCTGTAACCCTGAGGCTGGGTCCTTCCATCAGAGTCTCACCGGAGGTTTTTGCCTCAGGGCACATCTAGACCAAGCCAGTTGAAACTAATCCCATCAGGAGTCCTCAGAGCTCAGGGAGGCCAGGACCCCTCCCCCCCTCCAAAAGGACAGGAACCTCGGGGCAGGCAAAGGCACTGGGGTACCTTTCGGACAGTGCTGTGCCAAGCTCAGAGCATGGAAGTAAGGCAGCAGAGAAGCAACTGGAAAGAACTGAGAGCAGTAACATCCAAAATGCCAGCAGGCAGGAGAGGACAGACTCTGGGCTTCCCTGGGAAGACAGTGCAGCTGCAGAAAACGGACAATTTTCCTGGGGCTAAAGCTTTGGATCATCAGACAGATACACTGAGAGCCAGTCCTCCTCACTCAGATTTCTGACTGGAAAGGGGAGAAAAAACCCTAGAGATGGCAAACAGTGCAGAAGTGCAACAGCCTCCAAACACCAAAAAAAGCAAGAAGGGGGTGATTTTGGACACATTTTATGGAGCAAAAATACAAAATACAGAGGAGATAGAAGAGGAAACACAAACAAATGCTGCAAAACCTTCCAAAAGAAATGGAAACTCTCCACAAACTCTTGAAGAATTTAAATTGGAAATTATCAAAAAGATGGAAGCCTTCTGGCAGGAAAAATGGGAAACAATGCAAAAGGAACTCAGCAATCTGAGGGACCAAAATATGCAAATGCAGAAATAGCTCAAAGCTTCAAAAAACAGGTCAGACCAAACTGAAAAGGAAAACCAGTCTTTAAAGGTCAGAATCAGGCAACTGGAAAATAATGATCTTGCAAAAGAGCAAGAATCAATAAAGCAAAGTCAAAAGACTAAAGAATTACAAGATAACATAAAAAATCTCACTGACAAGATGACAGACCTGGAAAACAGAGGAAGGAGAGACAATCTGAGAACCATTGGTCTACCAGAAAAGCCAGAAATAAACAGTAATCTTGATATCATAATACATGATATCATCAAAGAAAACTGCCCAGAGATTCTAGGACAAGGGGATAAAATATGCATTGAAAGAGTTCACAGAACACCCTCTACACTAAATCCCCAAAAGACAACTCCCAGAAATGTAATTGCCAAATTCCAAAGCTTCCAAGCAAAAGAAAAAATCTTATAAGAAGCCAGAAAAAGACAATTTAGATATAAAGGAACACCTATCAGGGTGACTTAGGACCTAGCAATTTTCACTCTGAATGACCATAAGGCATGGAACATGATATTCATAAAAGCAAGAGAGCTGGGTCTTCAACCAAGAATTGGCTATCCATTAAAACTGACTATATACTTCCAGGGGAAAGATTTTCAAGTATAAAATTTCCAAGTATTTGTAAAGAAAAGACCAGAGCTCTGTGGAAAGTTTGACATCCAAACACAAAGAGCAAGAGAAACTTGAAAAGGTAAATATGAAGGAAAGGGAAAAGGAGAACAATGTTATCTTTTTCTTTTATTCAAACTCTCTTCTATAAGGACTACATTTACATCAAATTATATATATTAATATGTGGGAAAACGGTAATGTGTAACTCTCAAAAATTGTATGCATCATTAGAGTAGTAAGAAAAATCATGCATAGGGAAAGTTTGGGACATCAAGATGATATGGAGAAAGGGGGGGATAGAAAGAAAAAGGGAGGGGGAATCATTGATGGTACTAAGATATACTCCAAGAAATAGAAAAAAAAACTAAATAGAATAATCATTCTCACACAAAGATACACATGGGAAGAGGAGGGGAAGAAATATCCTATAAGAAGGAGAGGAAGAGTTTTTACTTAAACCTTACTTTCAGTGAAATCAACTCTGAGAGGGAAGAACATCTAGATCCTTTGGGATCTTCAATTCTATCTTATCCAACACGGTAAGGGAGAAGGGAAAACCAGGGTAGGGGAGGAGGGAACACAAAAAGGGAGGGAAGGAGAGGGGGGAGGGGGAAGGGAACAAAAAGGGAGGGGCTAGAAAGGGAAACATATCAAGGGAGGGGAATAGGGGGACTGATTTAAAGTAATTCACTGGCTTAAAAGGTTATAGCCAAAGAAGAAAGGTCAGAATTAGGGAAGGATATCAAAATGCCAGGGAGTCCACAAGTGACAATCATAATTTTGAACGTGAATGGGATGAACTCACCCATAAAAAGTAGACGAATAGCAAAATGGATTAGAATCCAAAACCCTACCATATGTTGTCTTCAAGAAAAACACATGAGATGGGTAGACACTCACAAGGTCAGAATTAAAGGATGGAGTAAGACCTTCTGGGCCTCAACTGATAGAAAGAAGGCAGGAGTTGCAATCAATCATGATATCTGACAAAGCCAAAGCAAAAATAGACCTGATTAAAAAGGAAGGGAAGGTAAATATATTTTGTTAAAAGGGACTATAGATAATAAGGAAATATCACTAATCAACATGTATGCACCAAATGCATGCACCCAAATTCCTAATGGAGAAACTAGGGGAATTGAAGGAGGAAATAGACAGTAAAACCATAACACTGGGAGATTTGAACCAACCACTATCAAATTTAGATAAATCAAATCAAAAAATAAATAAGAAAGAGGTAAAAGAAGTGAATGAAATCTTAGAAAAATTAGAGTTAATAGACATATGGAGAAAAACAAATAGGGACATAAAGGAATAGACCTTCTTCTCAGCACCACATGGCACATTCACAAAGATTGACCATACACTAGGTCACAGAAACATGGCATACAAATGCAGAAAAGCAGAAATAATAAATGCAGCCTTTTCAGATCATAAGGCAATAAAAATAATGATCAGTAAGGGTACATGGAGAACCAAATCAAAAATTAATTGGAAATTAAATAATATGATACTCCAAAATCGGTTAGGGAACAAATCATAGAAACAATTAATAATTTCATCGAGGAAAATGACAATGGTGAGACATCCTTTCAAACCTCATGGGATGCAGCCAAAGCAGAACTCAGAGGAAAATTCATATCCCTGAGTGCATATATTAACAAACAAGGGAGGGCAGAGATCAATGAATTGGAAATGCAAAAAAAAAAAAAAAACCAAAAAACCTAGAAAGCGAACAAATTAAAAACCCCCAGAAGAAAAGCAAAGTAGAGATCCTAAAAATTAAGGGAGAAATTAATAAAATCAAAAGTGATAGAACTATTGAACTAATAAATAAGACTAGAAGCTGGTACTTTGAAAAAACAAACAAAATAGACAAAGTACTGGTCAATCTAATTTAAAAAAAGAAAGAAGAAAAGCAAATTAATAGCATCAAAGGTGAAAAGGGGGACATCACCTCCAATGAAGAGGAAATTAAGGCAATCATTAAAAACTACTTTGCCCAATTATATGGCAAAATATACCAATCTAGGTGATATTGATGAATGTTTACAAAAATATAAACTGCCTAGACTAACAGAAGAAGAAATAGAATTCTTAAATAATCTCATATCAGAAAAAGAAATCCAACAGGCCATCAAAGAACTCCCTAAGAAAAAATCCCCAGGGCCTGATGGATTCACAAGTGAATTCTATCAAACATTCAAAGAACAGCTAATCCTAATACTATACAAACTATTTGACATAATAAGGAAAGAGAGAGTTCTACCAAATTCCTTTTATGACACAAACAGGGTACTGATTCCAAAGCCAGGCAGGCCAAAAACAGAGAAAGAAAATTATAGACCACTCTCCCTAATGAATATAGATGCAAAAATCTTAAATAGGATACTAGCAAAAAGACTCCAGCAAGTGATCAGAAAGGTCGTTCACCATGATCAAGTAGGATTTACACCAGGGTGCAAGGCTGGTTCAATATTAGAAAAATCATCCACATAATTGATCATATCAACAAGCAAACCAACAAGAAACCAACAAGAAACACATCTCAATAGATGCAGAAAAAGCCTTTGATAAAATACAACACCCATTCCTATTAAAAACACTAGAAAGCATAGAAATAGAATGCTCGTTCCTAAAAATAATAAACAATATATATCTAAAACCATCAGCTAATATCATCTACAATGGGGATAAACTAGATGCATTCCCAATAAGATCAGGAGTGAAACAAGGACGCCCATTATCACCTCTATTATTTGACATTGTACTAGAAACACTAGCAATAGCAATTAGAGAAGAAAAAGAAACTGAAGGCATTAAAATAGGCAAGGAGGAGACCAAGTTATCGCTCTTTGCGGATGACATGATGGTCTACTTAAAGAATCCTAGAGATTCAACCAAAAAGCTAGTCAAAATAATCAACAATTTTAGCAAAGTTGCCGGGTGCAAAATAAACCCGCATAAGTCATCAGCATTTCTACATATTTCCAACACAGCTCAGCAGCAAGAATTAGAGAGAGAAATCCCATTCAAAATCACCTTAGACAAAATAAAATACTTAGGAATCTATCTCCCGAGACAAACACAGGAACTATATAAACACAACTACAAAACACGCTCCACACAACTAAAACTAGACTTTAGCAATTGGAAAAACATTAACTGCTCATGGGTAGGACGAGCCAATATAATAAAAATGACCATCCTGCCCAAACTTATTTATCTATTTATTGCCATACCCATTGAACTTCCAAAATTTTTTTTAATGATTTAGAAAAAAACATAACAAAGTTCATTTGGAAGAACAAAGGATCAAGAATATCCAGGGAAATAATGAAAAAAAAAATACAAAGGAAGGTGGCCTTGCAGTCCCAGATCTCAAACTATATTATAAAGCAGCCATCATCAAAACATTTGGTACTGGCTAAGAGACAGAAAGGAGCATCAGTGGAATAGACTCGGGGTAAGTGACCTCAGTAAGACAGTATATGATAAACCCAAAGATCCCAGATTTTGGGGCAAAAATCCACTATTTGATAAAAACTGCTGGGAAAATTAGAAGACAATGTGGGAGAGATTAGGTTTAGATCAACACCTCACACCCTACACCAAGATAAATTCAGAATGGGTAAATGACTTGAACATAAAGAAGGAAACTATAAGTAAATTAGGCAAACATAGAATAGTATACATGCCAGATCTTTGGGAAGGGAAAGATTTTAAAACCAAGCACGACTTAGAGTCACAAAACGTAAAGTAAATAATTTTGACTACGTCAAATTAAAAAGTTTTTGTACAAGCAAAACCAATGTAACTAAAATCAGAAGGGAAGCAACAAATTGGGAAACAATCTTCATAAAAACTTCTGACAAAGGTTTAATTACTCAAATTTACAAAGAGCTAAATCAATTGTACAAAAAATCAAGCCATTCTCCAATTGATAACTGGACAAGGGATATAAATAGGCAGTTTACAGATAAAGAAATCAAAACTATTAATAAGCACATGAAAAAGTGTTCTAAATCTCATAATCAGAGAGATTCAAATCAAAACAACTCTGAGATATCACCTCACACTGTGAATCTTAAAATTTCTCAGACTTGTGAATGTTAAAGATTCTCAGACTCTACCTTAGAACATTTGGTTAAGACCATTCCCTATTTTAAACAATGAAGGTACTTGATCAGGCATGTGAAAACTCTAAAATTACTCCACCCATACTTAAGCATACTTTAGGGGAAGATAAAGTTGTAAACTCCTTACTGAACAATGAAAAAGTACTTAACTCATACTTATAGTGAGGCAAAAGCCCTTAAGCTAAGTCTATTTTTAGATCTAATATGAAAGGGTGCTAAGTACCTATGAAGGTCAAATTAATCACTAAAAGGTCAAACAACTTGAAAACTTTCAAGGGACAAGCTTAACAAAAGAGGTGTGAAGTTTTAGTCTACTCAGGTGTGAATTACTCAAAAGTTTAGTCTACTCAGGTGTGAATTAAGAATGGTCATTCCTGTGAAAATGTCTACTGTGATTGGTAGATGTGAAAACTTAGGGGAGGTGACATAGGAGAAAATTCTCTTTAAAAGGAGGCCAGAAGGCCTCTGAATGGGAGTCAGCTTGCCAAAGCTGAATTGGAGGGCTCAGTGGCTGAACTTAATGGAGCTGAGGAGCTAAACTGGAGGGTCTCTCTGAACACTAGAATCTTGCTTGGGACAAATCTTGTGGTGTGTGGATTAAAGACTGACTGATCTCTCTCTGAAGGCTTAGGCCTAGGCTGGCCTAGCCTTTTTCTCATTATTTCCTCTTACTCTCTTTCTCCTTCCCTTTCATTAATTCCTTAATTTATATTAATTAAAATCTCCATAAAACCTAGCTGACTTGGGTATTTCATATTTGGGAATTTTTCCCATGGCAACCACTTTATTTTTGATTTAACTCAATACACTGTCTAGAAACCATATTTTCGTGGTCACAGTTTAAGGCAAACACTCTTCTATCTGTAACAACACATAGCAGATTGGCTAACATGACAGCTATGGAAAGAAATGAATGCTGGAGGGAATGTGACAAAGTAGGGACACTAATTCATTGCTGGTGGAGTTGTGAATTGATCCAACCAATCTGGAGGGCAATTTGGAACTATGCCCAAAGAGCACTAAAAGACTGTCTGCCCGTTGATCCAGCCATAGCACTGCTGGGTTTGTACCCCAAAGAGATAATAAGTAAAAAGACATGTACAAGAATATTCATAGCCGAGCTCTTTGTGGTGGCCAAAAATTGGAAAATGAGGGGATGCCCTTCAATTGGGGAATGGCCAAATGAACTGTAGTATATGTTGGTGATGGAATACTATTGTGCTCAAAGGAATAATAAAGTGGAGGAATTCCATGGAAAATGGAACAACCTCCAGGAAGTGATGCAGAGCGAAAGGAGCAGAACCAGGAGAACATTGTACACAGAGACTAATATACTGTGGTACAATCGAACGTAATGGACTTCTCCATTCAGTGTCCCTGAACAATCTGCAGGGATCTAGGAGAAAAAACACTATCCACAAGCAGAGGACAAACTGTGGGAGTAAAAACACCGAGGAAAAGCAACTGCTTGACTACAGTGGTTGAGGGGATATAACTGAGGAGAGACTCCAATTGAACACTCTAATTCAAATACCCACAACATGGAAATAGGTTAGAATCAATAACACATGTGATACCCAGTGGAATCACACGTGTATGGGAGAGGTGGGAGGCGGGGGGAGGGGGGAGGAAAAGAAAATGATCTTTGTCTCCAATGAATAATGTTTGGAAATGACCAAATAAAAAAATGTTAAAAAAAAAAGAATATAATTCCTGGGAATTATTCTGAAAATAATTCTTCTCATGCTTTTTGAGTAGGCTAACTTCATAAAATTGTAGGTCCTGGGATCCCCTTTCCTTTCTCTAATTTTTTTGCCATTAGGATCAAATACAAAATACTCTGTTTGGCTTTTGAAGCTCTTCCTTGCCAAACCCCCCTCCTAACTTTCTACTCTTTTTTGTTTGGTTGTTTTCAAACCCTTCCCTCCTGTCTTAGAATCGATACTGTGTGTTGGTTCTAAGGCAAAAGAGAAGGGCTAGGCAATGAGTGTTAAGTGACTTGTCCAGGGTCACACAACTAGGAAATGTCTGAGGTCAGATTTGAACCCAGGGCTTACCCATCTCCAAGCCTGGCTCTCCATCCACTGAGCCACCTAGCTGTCCTCTTTCTAGTCTTCTTACACCTTACTCTTTGATCTAGTGACATAGGTGACCTGGCTGTTCCATGAATAAAACACATCATTCTCCACTCAGCCTACTTCCTTTAAATCCCAACTAAAATCCCTTCTCCTGGTGGAAGCCTTCTCCAATCCTGCTTTATCTCTGCTTCTGTTAATTACTGTTATTTATCCTGTATAGGGCTAGTTTTGTATATATTTGGGTGCATGCTGTCTCACCCATTAATTATAAACTCCTTGAGGGAAGGGACTGTCTTTTGCCTTTTAGGGGTTTTCCCTAGAGCTTAGCACAATACCTGCTTAAAAATGTTGATTGATTGATTGACTGGTTGATTGATTTTTTCCCTTTAGTATATTTGTGTGCACAGAAAGAATCACATTCAAGCTGGTACCTATAGCATAGTGAATAAAATGCTGGACAAGAAGTCAAGAAGGTAAGTATTCAAATCCCCCTTTTTCCACTAGTTAGCTCTTCAGCCATGGACAAGTCCCATGGCCTCCCTGAGTCTCATTTTCCATTTATAAAATGGTACAAATAATACTTGTAATTTATTATTTTGTGTAGTTGTTATGGGGATCAAATAAAAAGATGAATACGGAGCTCTTTGAAAACTTTAAGTCACATGTGAACATCAGGTATTATTGTTGTTATGGGCAGCTAGATGGTACAGTGGATAGATAAGAGTGCCTGAACTCAGGAAGACATCTTTATGAGTTCAAATCTAGCGGTGTGATCCTGGGCAAGTCACTTAACCCTGTCTGCCTTAGTTTCTCATTTGTAAAATGAACTTGAAAAGGAAATGGCAAACCATTCCAACACCTTTGCCAAGAAAACTTCAAAAGGAGCCACAAAGAGTTGGAAATGGCTGAATAATAACCAATTATTGTTATACTTTCAATTGGTAGAAACTGTGACCAATCCATGCCTTCTCATCCTTTGTAACTCTTGTTCATGCTTTCTGAAAAATTCTTTTTGTGGTGAAAGGTTTATCCAACATATTAAACTCATAGCTTAAAAAAAAAAACTTGGGTGAAATAATATATAGAAGATTCCTTCTAAATTTCAAATATCTCTCATATATTATCAGTTACTAATATTTCATTATTTCATATTTTTTTAAAATAAAGTTTAGTTGAAAACCACTGGGAAAAATCACTAGTCTGCCTTTATTCATTTATCTATAATGGTCTCAGATTATTGCACTGGTAGAGAAGATAACTGGGTTTTGTAGTTAAATAAAAGCATTAGAATGCATGGTGTGCTTCGGTAGAATCCATGCAAAGTTCCTCAGTGCAATTTCAGTAACAGATAGAATGACTGGGATGATTTTGCTATCTCCTGATCTCATACGATGTTTTCCTCTACTAATGTTCTAGCTTTTAAAAACATGTGAAATCAGGTAATTTGGAGGTTACAAGCATTTTGCATATCTACTAAAAATCAATGTTCTTAAGTTGTTGTGGACCAGTGCCACAACCAAGTGATTGTGGCCAACCACTCACAATGTTCCAGTTGTAATACAGTGTATTGGTTGAGTTCTTCAGAATACTTTGCGATCTGTGTTTGGAATATGTTAATTTAACTGTCAGTCATAAGATGGCAAACTTCTAATATGTAGTTGTAGCCACCAAGTGATATCTTGCCAGATGTCTGGTAGGTACTAAATTTAATACCCTGTAGTGATGTTGCACAGTTAACTGAATAATCTACATGAGTAACCATTGCATCACTGGCCACTTAGTGCCATTCCTCTTATTCCTCTCATTCCTCCTCCTTTTCTTCTTTCTTTCTCTGTCTCATGACCTTACTCTGACCATTAAAACTTCTGGAATTTTTCTTTTTTTCTTTAATAAACTCTTACTGATTTATTTTTTTATGTCTCCATCATTTACCCCAATATCCATTCCCCTCCCCTTCCCAAAGAGTCATCTGATATATTAAAAAACATTTTTAAAGCAAAAATAGAGAGAAAATCAACATAATTAATTTTTTAAAAGTCTGAAAACAGCTCAATTTACTACACTCATGTATTTCCCAGATCTGAAAAGAGATGGCCTGGTATTATCCCCTCATATAGCTTCTTTCAAGCTCTTCTTGTGTATAATGTTTTGACATGTACTTTTGATTTTTGGTGATTTTTCTTTCCTTTTATACTGTTGTAGTCATTGTATATAGTGTTTTCTTGTCTCTGCTTATTTTATTCTATGTCAATTCATATTAATCTTTCTGTGCTTCACTGTATTTATCATATTCATTATTTCTTACAGCACAGAAAGAGTCTGTTCCATCACTTACCAAAATTTATTTAGTCATTCCTCAACTGATCAGCATCTATTTGTTTCCACTTCTTTACTCTCGCAAAAAAAAAAAAAAGTGACTCCAGATATTTTGTTGATCATGGGAATTTTCTTCTTATCAGTGGTCTTGAGATATAAGTCTAGGAATAGAATTTCTAAATCAAAGTGTATATATGCTTTGGTCATTTTATTTACCTAATTCTAAGTTGCTTTCCAAAATGTTGCACTAGTTCACAACTCCATGGTAAATATTAAAAACCTGCTTTCTGAAAACATATAACACCGTTTAAAGTTTAATATGCATTATTAACATTTTCTACATCACTTCTCTGTCTAGGTAATCCATGAAATAAAAAATCAAGCCTTGATTTCTGTCATGTAAATACTCATATTGAAAATTTAACAATCAGATAATAACAATGCTTTGTTGAATCAGTCCAACTCTTCATAATGATTTACACTGGAAACCATTGCTCCTTTGTACTATACCTAATTATGTTTTACCAAGTTCTGGCTTTGGATTACTTCCTTTAATTTACTTTAGACTACATCTGCCATCTTTGTTTTTATTCATATCTAGCTGGCTGCTAGAGGAAGTTAAAAAACCATGGTGAACAAGGATGGATAGAACTGGCTCCAGTACATGCTTATCTTTCTCATCTTTCCCTAACTCCCCAATATTACTATTCTCATTTTTTTGTCATCTTGGCCAATTTGCAAGATATGAAGTGAGACCTCAGGGCTGTTTCTATCTGGATTCCTCTTATTAGTAATGATTCAGAGCTTTCTTTCATTTGGATATTATCAGTGCACATTTTTTTTCTTAAACTATTTATATCTTTTGATCTATTGGGGAATAGCTTTTGTTCACACACATACATGAACAGACTTTGTTCATTGTTTATACACTCTGGATACTAAATCATTATCAGAAAAATTTGATACAACGATTTTCCCTCCAGCAGACTCCTTCCCTTCTTATCTTAGGTGCATTAATTTTGTTTATGCATAAACTTTTCAGTTTCACATAAGCAAAGTTATCAATTTTATGTTTTGTAATTATCCCTAACCCTGTTTTAGCCAAGAATACATCTTCCCGTAACTGTGAGAAGTATATGATCTCCTTCTTTACTAATTTTTTTCAATAGTAGAAACTTTAATACTAAGGTTGTGTATCTATTTAAAATATTCTGGAATATGGTGTAAGATGTTAGTGTAAGTCTAATTTCTGTCAGACTTTTCTAATTTTTTCCAGCACTTAAAAAAAAATCAAAAATACAGTTCTTTTTTAAGTAATTTGTGAATTCTGGTTAATCAAACACTGGGTTATTGAGTTCGACTACTCTGATTCTACTTTGTCTGGTCTATTCCATTGATCTACCTCTCTATTTTTAAAACCAATACCAGATGGTTTTGATGACTGCTGCTTTATAATACAGTTTGAAGTCTGGAAGTGCTATACTGGCACTTTTCTTATAGGATCATGAAATACTTTTATATTCATCCTCTATTAACCTGCCCTTGTTTCCATCTTCTTTATGTGTCTTTTAAAAATCTAATTTGTTAGTGACCTCTCTGTGCACTCATGTTAGTTTTTTTAGACAATATCCCTTTTTCCTCTTCATGGGAATTATTTCTTATTGTGCCTTTGGAATTTCCAACTTAATAGCTTTTCTTTCCTTCTGGAATGACTTCCCCTCTGCAATTTTAGTCCGTGGTATCCAGTTTGAACTTTCCTTGGGAGAAAATAGAAGATCATTGAAAAATAGGTATGACAATTATATTTCAAGACTATTGTGGCAGTGGTATATAGAAAGGATGAAGATATATAGGAGGAAGAGAATGTCAGTGGAAAGATCTATTAGAAGTCTATTGTAATGGTCTAGGGAGGTGATAATGCAACAGGCGTACCAAGGTTGTGGCAATGGAAATAAAAGGGAATATTCCGATCTGGAGCATCCAGATATATTAAACTCCAAGACAACCTTTCTTCCTCATTGAGGTCAATTTTTAGCTCACAGTCTTTCTCCTATCCACCTTGAATTTGGGAACTTAAGTATACAAATTGATACTATTTGAAAAGCCCTTAACTTCCCATTTCTTCAACATACTCAATTCCCAGGATGCCTCAATCCCATATTCATGAACTCTGAAATTCTTTTATCTGATCTAAACTTCTTTCATTCCCTCTTTCCCTGTACTCTACCACTCTTAACTCAGATCTTCATCCTCATAGTGACATCCAGTGCTTCCATGATTCAGTTCTTTCCTAGGCTATCATTCCAGAACTGGCAATATTTCCCTCTTTTCCTATTTCAACTCCTTGGTAATTCCTTTCAGATCTTCACAATCCTTTGCACTGGTACCCCTTTGTCTCCTTTTTCCAATTTAGCCAATGATGCTTTGCCAAGCCTTAGCTTTGAATTATTTTCATCTGCCATCTTAACGGGGTCTACACTGCCCTGCCACAAGGCAATCCTTTTGTATCTGTTTGATAGATCCATTCTTCTACTCACCACAAAAGTTATTACAAACCTTTTCATCCCTCCTATAGCACTGTTTCCCCCACTACTACTGAGAACCTCTTTTCATACTAAAAATAACTGAGGCCATTTACTGGGAGGTATCTCTTGTTTCTTCATATTAAGTCCCTCGGATATCTTCCACCACTATTTTCTCCTTTAATTTTGTGTATCATGAAGAGGTGACCTTCCTCCTACCCCAGGCAGATCTCTCTATATGTACTCTCTATATGCATTGATACTGTTTTCCAGAAAGTTGCTCCCTATTATATTACTTTCTCTATTATGTTTTATCTCTTAGATTGACTTTCTTGATGCCCACAAACACACCCATGTCTTTCTTGACCTTAAAAAACTCTCACTTGATCCAATTTTCCCTACTAAACTTCATTTGATATTTCTCCTCTGCTTCTCAAACTCCTTAAAAAAGCCATCTATGGCTAATATCTGTATTCCTCCTCTCATTTGTTGCTAAAACATCTGTATTTTACTTCTAATCTCATTATTCAACAGAAACTTCTCTCTTCCAAGTCACCAATAATCTCAGTCACATAAACTGGCATCTTTTTCTCAATTCTTGAATTTCTTGATCTCTCTGCAGTCTTTGACATTTTTCTTGAATACTCTCCTCTTTTTAGGATTTTGTGACGTTCTTTTCTTCTGATTTTCCTCTTTCCTATCTGATGTCCCTTTTTCAGTCTCCTTTGCTGGTTTTTCATTCAAGTCATATCCGGAAACTGTGGGTGTCCCTCAAAGCTCTGTAATGGACCCTTTCTATTTTTCCTTTATATGTGGTTTTATCATCGGCTCCCCCCTTGGGTTCAATTGTTATTACTATGTAGATGATTCCAATATCTATCTGTACAGTCTTAACCCCTCTCCTGAATTCTAATATGTCATCACCAATTGCCTACTGAACATTTAGATTTAGATGTCCCACAAGCATCTTAAATTCAACTTGTTCAAAACTAAATTCACCCCTCCTTCTCTCCAATTTCCAACTTCCTTATTATACTGTCAATCATACAACCACTCTCCCAGTCTCCCAGACTTGAAACCTTGGTGTCATCTTTGTTTCTTTCTCTCATTCAGTCCATATGATTAATCTATTGGCATGTCTTGCCATTTCTACCATCACATTTTGTTCACTTCTCCTTTTTCTACTTATAAAGGCACTCTCCCAATGTAAGCTCTCATTAACTAACCCCAGGAAAATTACAATAACTTTTTGTTTTGCCTCTTTTTCTCAAGTCCACTTTCATTTTACTCTAGTCTATTCTCTTTTTGTTGTTCAGTTGTCTCCCAGTCATGTCCTATTCCTCATGAACCTATTTGGGATTTTCTTGGCAATATGCTCCATAATACTCGATAATCGGACAACATTGGCCTTCTTGCTGTTCCTTGCACAATAACCCCAATTCCCCTTTCCATGCCTCTCACAAGAATATCTCCCTATTCAATGTATTTTCACTGGCTGTCTTCCCTTCTGCAATGCTTTCCCTTCCTTTTCTCCTCCCACTGACTTTCTTTAACTTTGAGCTAAAAATCTTCCCTTTTGTAAAACAGTTTTTCTTTTGTCCCTCTCCATTCCCTTTTTAGTACTTTCCCTCAGAGGTTCTTTTATTTTGTTGTTGTTGTTCAATGGTTTTTCAGTTGTATCTGACTCTTCATATGTACATTTTTTTTTTTGGCAAAGAAGTTCTGGGATGGTTTTACATTTCCTTCTCTAGGTCATTTTACAAATGAGGAAACTGAGACAAACAGGATCAAGTGACTTGCCCTGGGTCACATAGCTAGTAAGTGTCTGAGGTCAGATTTGAACTTAAGAAGCTGAGTCTTCTTGACTCCGGTTTTCATTGTTACATGTTGTCTCCATGTCTCAGTTAGAATATGAGCTCCCAGGTACTATTTTTTACCTTTCTTTCTATCTCTAGCATTTAAGGGTTTAATAAATGCTAGCTGATTGAGTCATTCAATAAATACAAGAACAATTGCAGTGGGAGAATGGCCAACACTTCACATCTGATTATATACAATAGATGAGGGATCAAGAGGAGCCAAAGAGAGCCCTAAGATTAAAAATATGGAAGATCAGGGCGATAGCAGCACTGACAGGAACAGAGGAGGAACAAGGGTGCAAGATAATGAGCTTAGTTTTTGTCATGTTGAATTTGAGGTGCCAAATACATGCAGGTAGCTTCTGAAGAGCTGATTAGTGTCAGAGCTTGGACTATCACTGAAGCCTTCTGAATTTGTCTGTGCTCTTTTTATTACAATACATTGCTCCCCACATTAAACATGCTTTCCCTGTCCCCTTTTCCATCCCTCAGACTACTCCAATACACACATTGATTTCTCCTTGATTTGCTTTTTGAAGACAATATGACCTCAATTTGGAATGGATGCCCATACCACAGTAGTATAACTAATGCTAATTCATTTCTATAGCTCTAAAGATCAGCTGATATCCATTATTGTCTCATGGTTTTCCACAAAGAGAAGTTACACACACACACACACACACACACACACACACACACGGATGGAGTCACTATTAGTCTATCTCCTACCATCTCATTATATCCTTCCTTCCTCTTAAATCTCTGACTATTCCACATAACTTTTCAATTCTTTCCAACGACCTGCATCAGCACCAATGGTGGCTTATCCAGCCACCCTTATGGCATCATGGGGGTAAAAAGTACAGCTGTCAGGCTTTGCAGTTCCAGAAAAAGTACTTAACCTTTGCTTCTGAAGAATGTGCTATACTGTCCTGATGTTTATCATTACCTCCTAAAACATCCCACTACCAATATTGCATACATGAATTAGCTGAGCCCCAAATCGACAACATCTTTGCTGTTGGTGCTGACACAGTGATAGAGCTATTAGATGGAGATTTCACTATCTACTGCAAAGACGAGTGGAGAACTGAAGGCTGTACTTCTACATGTTTTCTCTCTTATAACTTATAAAGGCAATTAAATTTACATTGGGTTTTAAAGATACTGATGTTGCTTTACATAGAATAACCACTTTTAAAGTTTCCCCCCTAAATCATAATGTGGAATGATCTGGGCTGTTATGATGTAATGGAATAAAAGATATACTACAGTTTCCATGATTGGATCTCTGACTCAAATATCAGTTATCTTGATTTTATACAAATCATTTATCTTGCAGATTAGCCCTTTGGGGGAATGATTTACTAGTTACTAGTTAAAAAAAATACTAAACACTAAAAAAAAAAACCAAACCAATACTTTTCTAGTTACTCATGGTTGATGCTGGGGGCTATATATTCTTTTATGTGATACCTTGACACATATCAAGTGAATGGTAAGGACTGCCCTAAGTGACTCTTTTTAGAATTCTCTATATATCCTCCATCTTGGATTCCCAGTTGTTTATCCAGATAAAAAGAACACCAGATTTGATGTCAGGAGAGAGGGGCCTGGATTCAAATTCAGAATGATACTGAATGATCATGGGCCAGGAAGTCTTTCTGAGCATCAATTTCCTCATCTGGGGATAATGATATCAATTAGTACCTACTTCATCCTGCTGCAGTGAAGAAAGAACTTAGCAAAATTTAGAGTGTGCTAGAAACTTCAGCTATTATTATCTTAAGGAGATAGCTGGAGGAGACCATGAAATCTGAAGGACACATGGGAATTGGTAATGGTGTATGTTTCTCTCTCTGTTAGCTCAGCAATGTTTCCTAGGTCGCATTAATAAGCCCTGAAAGGCATTCTCATCTGAGGAGCAGCTTTGGCTTCCAGTAATAATGAATGTACAGTTTCCACCCAGTTCTTAAAGAACAATGTGCCTGTATCATTAAATCAGCCCTCATGCATAGAACTAGTGTTCTGTTCTTTCCTTAAGTGTCTTCTTTTGCTCTATGTTTTGTAAGTCACAGTGTAAGCAACTTGTAAGCCCATTCAAGTTCTCTTGGTAGTAGGTGGTTATAAAATTAAAAAAAAAACAAATTAGTAAATAAATAGCATAATTATTCAGGTCTCCCAAGCAGTAATTTATTCAGCCTTCTGAAGAAGAGAGAGGGTGGAGGTTTGGGGTTAGAGCAGATGCTTCCCTAAGTTGCCAAGATTTCACAGCAGAGGATGGGGATGGGGAGTTTCCTCTATGCCCGGCGGACTTTTGTGCTACCTGCTGCACCCTTTGCAGCCCACACATGACCGTGAACTGAGATGCCTTTCCAGACCTCCGATATAGGTGTAGCACAGGTATGGAATGTGGTGAAAAATCCTCCAGAATAAATCACAGTCCTTCGTGTAACATTGAAAAGGAAGCTGTGAAACTCAGGGTGGTAAGAGATCTGACAGTTCATCAATCTTATGGGATGCTTGAAACTTCTCTATTCTGAAAAGTCACTGAGCTTTTAGAATTAGAAAATGTCTTAGATTATCTAATACAACTCAATTAGCCTTTCCTATGGAAGGCACCCACTTCTTTTTTTAAATTTTTTTTCTTTAGAATATTTTTTTCACGATTCCATGATTCATGATTTTTCCCACCCTTTTCCCCTCCATCCTCCCAGAGCTGCCAAGCAATTCTGCTGGGTTATACATGTATCATTGTTCAAAGCCTATTTCCATGTTATTCGTGTTAACAGTAGAGTGATCTTTTAACATCAAAATCCCAATCATATCCATATTGTTACATGATAAATCCTATGTTTTTCTTCTGCATGTCTGCTCCCACAGTTCTTTCTCTGGATGTGGATAGTGTTCTTTCTCATAAGTCCTTCAGAATTGTCCTGGATCGTTGCATTGCTGCTAGTAGAGAAGTCCATTACATTTGATTGTGCCACAGTGTATCAGTCTCTGTGTACAACGTTCTCCTGGTTCTGCTCCTTTCACTGCATCACTTCCTGGAGGTCGTTCCAGTCCCCATGGAATTCCTCCACTTTATTATTCCTTTGAGCACAATAGTATTCCATCACCAACATATACCACAATTTGTTCAGCCATTCCCCAATTGAAGGGCATCCCCTCATTTTCCAATTTTTGGCCATAACAAAGAGTGCAGCTATGAATATTCTTGTACAAGTCATTTTCCTTATTATCTCTTTGGGGTGCAAACCCAGCAGTGCTATGGTGGATCAAAGGGCAGACAGTCTTTTAGCGCTCTTTGGGCATAGTTCCAAATTGCCCTCCAGAATGGTTGGATCAATTCACAACTCCACCAGCAATGCATTAATGTCCCGACTTTGCTACATCCCCTCCAACACTGATCACTTTCCTTTGCTGCCATATTGGCCAGTCTGCAAGTGTAAAGTGAAGGCACCCACTTATTAGCCATGTGACCTTGAGAAAATCACTTTACTGAGCTCTGGACCTCAGGAGTTGGATCTTATGATCTCCAAAAGCCCCTCCAGCTCAAGCCCTGTGATTCAAAGGTCTTTACCATCTTCAGGTTTTATATATAATTAAATCAGGGGAGGCACCTGATGTGCTGAAAATGGTCTTTGGCCCAAGTGAAAAGTTGTGCATGTGAAATTTTAAGCACAATTCCCAACATCAAAGTCCTTGCATAACCCCATGATTGGAGGATCTGTTGCAGATGATTGAGGGAAAAGCCTAGAAAAGCCACCCTTTAGAATGCCTTCCAGGTGATAAAATAATTCTATCTTCAGGAATAATTTTCTTCAGAAGCCTTTCTCTGATATGCTGATGCCACTTTGGTCTCAGGAGTATTGAATTCTAGCTAGATCAGCTGGTAAGGGCTAATGTCTGACAGGCACGAGGGGTGCCTGCAATAAGATGCTGTAAGTTGGGGGGGGTGAAAGGTACCTTTGAATTCCCTTTCCCCAGCTGGAAGGGAATACCATCAAGTCTAATGATTTCACTACTGAAAGAATTTCCATGTCTCAAAAACTGAGGCTTTAAACCAAACTACTGTGGGCTAAGAAGGAACGGTAAGCCACCTTTAGTGGCAGGAATCCCTTGCACAGGAACTTGCACTGAGTCTGATGATAATGTTTTCCCAGACTCTCAAAGGCCTGGTTAATTGCTTTCAGACTGGGCAATCTCAGGCTTGATTTTCAGACTCCCACAAGTGCAAAGGAGATGATTTAACCATACAGGATACCATTTGGATGACAAGTAAATGCATAATTAAATCAGGGTAATTTCCCTTCGTTCTATGAAAAGCTGAAAGGGAAATTTTCTATAAATTTGATTTAGGATAAAAGACCCCCATAGACCCTTTGAAATACATTAATGACTAAGAGTTTTGGATCACTTTCCAAAGTCCTAATGAGGAAAGAAGGCTAAAACAATCTTTAAAAGATTGTCTGGGCATCTCACATAGTCTTTTTTTTTTTGCAGTATGTGTATATGTTTATGTAAATCACATGTTTATATGTCATATATACATGTTTATACATATTTGCTTATGTGTGTATGCCCTGTCATGTTCAATTTATAAGGGAAAAGAATATTTTTTTTAAATCTTTGAAAGGTACATTTAAATATGGAGTTGTTAAATTTCCTGGGGTGTGGGGTTTGTGCCACCTTAA
This sequence comes from Monodelphis domestica, assembly GCF_027887165.1. Lineage (NCBI taxonomy): Eukaryota > Metazoa > Chordata > Mammalia > Didelphimorphia > Didelphidae > Monodelphis > Monodelphis domestica. The sequence goes on from NC_077229.1 coordinate 225,536,119, forward strand.
AATTAGTGTTTTCATTCTCAGTAGACTCAATTTACATGTTCTCTGGAAAAAGTATTATAGAAATACTTTTCAAAACAAAATGATTTTAAAATTTGTTGAAAAAGTGCTCATTGATAATGTATACAGAGAATTTCTATTCTTGGGGGTTCATTGGATGGGTATTGAAGTTTGGAAGTTGGAGAACTTGGAGATTATGTGCTGCTTTGAGTCTGTGAATCATTTATTTTAGGTTTCTTGGTTTAGGAGAAATGGAATTAGGGATGTAGAACCTGATAGAACTATAAGGACTTTTTATAAACTCCTCTAAGTTTAGGAGACAGATCAAGAAAATCCAATTCCTTAGGCTAACCGATGACTGATAAGCCAATTCTCATTATCCTAAAACCTGAACCAAAGAAATGTCAAAAAAGATGAATATTATTAACATTTTCATAATTATGGGTTAAATACGGGCCCAGGATATTCATTTTCTTGGTAGTCTCTCTAAGCAATGTCCTATTTGAGGGAGTTTGATTAGGTTCAAGATACTAAATAACCAACTAAATAATCAGGCTCCATGATCTTTCTAGTCACCCATGTTCACAACCTTGAAGTCATCCTCAACTCTTCATTCTCCTTTATCTCCCATATCTAGTCATTTCTGAATCAGCCTGATTCAGCCTCACAGCATCTTTTGTATGTTTTCTTTGTCTTACAGAGTCACCACCCTAATTCAGGCGCTTATCACATTTCACCTGGACAATTTCAGTAGTCCCCTAATTTGGTCTTCCTGTCTTGTAATTCTCTCCAATCCACCCTCCACACATGGGCTAAATTGATATTCTTTGCTATATACATTGAGAGAAAGAAGTATGGGGGTAGAAACACAGAAGAGAAGCATATGATTTATCACTTGTTTATATGGGCATACGATTTGGAGTTGGGGGTTTTAAAAGATTACTCAATTACAAAAATGAATAATATGGAAATAGGTTTGAGTGGTTAATACATGTATAACTCAGTAGAATTGCATGTCAACTCTGGGAGGGAGGGGAGAGAATAAAGGTGGGAGAGAACATGAATCATGTAACCATGGAAAAATACTTAAAATAAAGGAATGTTTAAAAAAATTTAAAAATGGATTTTCTTAAAGCATAGTTCTTATCATATCATTCCATTGCTCAAGAAGCTCCTTATTTCCCTTCTACCTCTTGAATCAAATACAAGATCTTCTGTTTGGCTTTTTAAAGTTATTCACAATTTGGTTAAGTTATTTGGCCAGCTCTCTGGGAATTTTATCTGGGAAATTAGGTGGTAGCAGTGGATAGAATGATTTTCCTGAGTTTGAATCCAGCCTTAATATACTTACTAGCTCTGTGACCCAGAACAAGTCACCTAAATCTGTTGGCCTCAGTTTCCTCATCTGTAAAATGATTGGGAGAAGGAAATGGTAAACCACTCCAATATCTTTGACAAGAACACCCCAAATGGAGACACAAAGAGTAGGATATGACTGAACAATAGCAACAATCTGGCTCTAACCAACATTTCCAGATTGATTTCACATTACTCTCCTTCGGGCTCTTGGTATACCAAATAAACTGAACCACATATTGTTCCCTACATGCTACATACCATCTTTCACTCCCCCAAATTTGCACAGGCTAATCTTTGACATGGAATTCTATCCTTTAATTCTGTCTCCTGGGATCTCTAGCTCTCATCAAGACCCAGATTAGCTCCCACTTCCTATGTCAGGTCTCTTCTGATCACTCCTCATCCAGAATCATTAGTGGTCTCCTCAAATGACTTTTTAAAATTTGTTTTGTATTTACTTATATGGGGTATATTCTCCTTTTATAACCTCTTTGTGGGAAAGAATTTTATCTCTGCATCTTAGTGGTAGTGATTAAAAACTGGTGAATCAAAATCCCAACTCTGTTCTTCCTATTCCACTTATTCTTGCTTTTGTAAAAGTCCACACACTCTCAGTTTTTAGGTGAAGATTCGTTTATATTTTCACAGTCTTCATTCCTTTTTTCTTCAACACTTACTATAAGGACAAAAAAGCAAGAAAAAAGAAAAGAAAAAACTCAGGGAGTAGTCTTCCTTCTCTGTGGGCACATACACCACTAGCAGAGGAATGAAATTTGAGAACATTATTATTCATTGGAAAAGGTGCAAACACAAAGATTCAGACATGACTAATATCAGAATTTCATATGAACCAAGATCTGATCCTTTAGTACTTTTTGGCATCTTAAAGACTTGCAATTAATCTATCTGTCCTCAGAGAACAGAATCTTTAGAATGTTTTCTGTAGCATGAAACCTTTTTTTCTCCCACTTACCTCCAAAAGTAAAAAGGAGGCAGCAAGGTAGTACAGTAAATAGAACTCTGGCCCTTGAGTAAGGAAGACCTGAGTTCAATTCCAACTCTATGACCCTAGACCAGTGACTTAATCCCTGGCTGCCTCAGTTTCCTTAAGTAGGGATAAGAAAAGCACCTACCTCCAAGGGATTATTGTGAGACTCAAATAAAATAATATTTAGAAAGCATGTAACATGGTACCTGGCATGGAAAAGGCATTTCATTAATAAATATTCCCTTCCTACCTTACTCTCTTCTTGAAGTTCACTCAACATGAATGCCTAGCACCATCTGTGAACATAGTTAGCAAATGTTAAATGAATAATTTCCAGCTAAGAATTATCTACTGTAATATACTGCTGTTGACTTATAATGTGGTCCTAAAATGGTATTTTCCTCTCTGATTCATTTCACTTTATTGAGTGCATATACAAGGATAACAAAAATAAGAATGAAATCAGTCTGTCACTGGGGAGGGAAGAAGGGGACTACAACATGCTTGTAAATAAATATAAATTTTTATTGGCTACTCTGTTTATTAAGGAACTTTTTAAAATGTATTATTTAGTATTTCTACATTTTTGAATTCTTTAGACTTTACAATATGATAAATTTTTATGAAGAAACAAGTAATGCTGAAAAATAAGTATATCCTTTAATATTCTCACTCAATATCCACCCTGGGTCTATTGAGGCTAATTCAAAGAATCTATTGATTGAAGGAATATCATATGGAAAATACTTTTCTGAGTGCTAGAGGTAGAAAGACAAAAACCAAACAGTTACTTCTCTTAAGGACTTGGGTGGGGGGAGAGGGGGGGTGACAACTCGGTAGCACAGCCCCAAACCTGGAGTCAGGAAGACCTAGGTTTGAATTTAACCTCAGACATTTCTTAGCTATGTTTTTTCTTAGCTGGCCAAATAGCTTAACCCAAGTTGCCTAGCCCTTACTGCTCTTCTGTCCTGAAGTGATGCTAAGAAAATAAGAATTATCTAAGGGGGAGGGGGAAAGACTAATGGAATAGAATTTGTACACAGATATATAAAAACAAAGTGCAGAAGATACAATACACGATTTTAAGAAAGAGAAAGTATTAATAAGGTGGGCAAGGTTAGATTGCAGATCAGGAGAGACCTTGTGCAAGTGGTGGCAACTGAACTGTGCTCCGAAGGAAGGGGGAATTCTAGGAGGCAGAAAGTAAGGAGAGTACATTCCAGTGCCAGTAGCACATCTGTACTTTAAAAATACTCATTTGACAGCTATGTGAAGAGGGAAGAGACCAGAAAGAGAGAAACAAATTGGGTGAAAATTGCAACAGTTCAAGCAAGAGGTAAGAACTGTGAAAGTGGAATGGAGAATAACATAGAATATATTGTATAGGTAGAATCCACAAAACTTAAAAACTTTGGAGTTGAAGAAGAAGGGAGAGTCAAGGTATGAACCTGGGCGACTGCATAGGATGATGGTGTTTTAACAGGGATAGGAATCTTTAAAGGAAGAATTTGTGTGGGTAGGAAAGGATATAATGAGTTCTGCATTGGACATTTAGGGAGAGGGGACAAGCAGGCAATGAGTTAAGGATAATAATGATGGCTAGTATTTATATAGTAATTTAAAGTTTGTAAAGTGCTTTACAAATTTTAACTCATTTTATCCTTACAACAATCCAGAGAGATAAGTGCTATTATTATCCAAGTTTTAATGATGTATAAACTGAAGCAGTCAGAAGTGAAGTGAATTTTTGAAGGTTACACAGTTGAGTATCCAAGGATGGATTTGAACTCAAGTCTTTCTTGACCTATGGCTGGGACAAATACATTTAGGAGTCACATCCAGAGAGGTTATAATTGAACCCATGAAAGCTCATGAGATTACTAAAAAGGTAGAGAGAAAAGAGTAGAGGGTCTAGGGCAGAGCCTGAAGGACCCTCACATTTATTAGAGAAGTATGATATACCAGCAAAATAGATCAAGAAAGAATTTTTCCCTAAAATATGTTCAGATCTATAATTTCCATTGTTGTTAATCTTTCCATTAGATTTATGAGTCCTAGAAATGTGTGAATATTCAAGTCACCTATTCTATTGTCTGACTATCAAGTCCTTTTTGCACTTCAGTTTAACTTTCTAAAAAGTACTTAGCTACTTTTTCATTTGGTTCAAATTTATCTAGTATTGGTATTATTTCATTATCTTTGATATTTTAAAGCAAAATGTAGTTTTCTTATTCAGTTCTCTTGACAGTATCAGTGTCTATTATTGTCTTACAAAAAAATAAGAATTGAAGGGGTAATCAGGAAGCTCATTGAATAGAAAGCCAGACCTAGAAATTAGAGGTCCTGGGTTCAAATGTGACCTCAGACACTTCCTGGCTGGTACATTTCTGGACAAGTCACTTAACCCCCATTGCCTAGCCCTTCCTACTCTTTTGTCTTGGAATAAATACTTAGTATTGATTCTAAGACAGAATGTAAGGGTGATTTTAAAAAAATTGATTGAAACGTCTACTTTTTTTTAGACTTACCAGAAGCATAATATATATCATTATGTACTTTCATTTTGATTCTTTAAGGTCTTTATGTTTCAGGTGTGTTTATTGTAAGTGGCAGACTATTAGGTTCTGATTTCTAATCCATTCTGCTATTCTCTTCCATTTTTGCTGGTGATTTTAGTCCATTAACAATTAGGATTATGATTATAATATTTATTTTTCCTTCTGCTAGGTTCCTATATATTTATGTATATTATATACACAAATAATTATATATAACTTATATATTTATATATACACATAGATAATTATATATATATGTATATATATATATATATATATATATATAGTATTGTTTTCCTATAGTTACCTTTGCTTGCCTCAATTGGGTCCTCCCATAGGCAAGCCTGAACCAAATTCCTTGATAATTCTTTTATTTTTATTCTCTTATATCCTCTCCCTCACCACCCCCCCCCCCCCAAATTCTCTTACCCAGTGAAGATAAGAAAATAGCTCAGGTTCAACCTATACTCCTATCATCCAGTTTCTTTGTTTGAATGACTTTTGTCTATGCTGCCACAGTCTAAGAAAAATTAAGTTCTTCCCAATCTGTAATCCATTTTTTTTAGGATATCAAAAGGTTTTATATTTCTCCATGGAATTTATTCATTTGTGTTCTCTCTTTATTCTCTTAATATCCCTTATTTAAGGTGAGATAATAGATAATAGCCTTTTTTCTTCCTTTGACCTTAATAAGATTGCTTCAAATCCCATCTTTTTGGAAAGATTGTTTTCATCTATTGAGTCCCATTACCAGAAGCATTAATTACAGAAAAGAGGAAAAATGGTTTAGTAGTAATGAAAGGGGCAATGGACTTACAGCAAAAAAGATACGGTCCAAATCCAAGCTCTGGTGCTCTACACCTCTGGCCTCAGTCACCCCATTCCCAAAATGAGAAAGCTGGACCAGTGGGTCTCTAAGATCCACTCTTTTAAAATTTCTATGTGCTTGCCTTCTTCCCTTCCTTATATTCCTTCATTCCTATTTAATATTTACTGGTTCTCCTTATTGAAATTCTTTCAGATCTGCTTTTTTTCCTGTCTTTTTTTATTGTCCACAAAGTAAAACTTTTAAAAGAAAATTACCTTGGTTTTCTCAATCCAGATACTAATGTTGTTCAACACTATCTCTCACTTTCCTCTCCATTTGTCCTGTTTTTTTTTTGTTTGAATGATTTTCCTTTACTATTTTAAGAAACAATAGTCTGTTTTTTCCTGTTTACCATTTCTTCCCCAGGGGTACTTTTATTTGGTCCCCTTTTGTGGGTTTTATCCATTCACTGTCAACACCCAAAAGGAGAAACTTCTTAAAGATATCCTTGCATCCCCCTTGAATCATATAAATATTATTTACCCACTTGATACTTTCATGATATTGGGGGTCTTATTTATATTTTTAAAAAGTTCCTTTAAAAAAATACTCCCTTAGACACTTACTAGCAAGTAACTTAATCACTCTGTGCCTTAGTAGTCTCAAGTGAAAAATAAGGGCACTGTCTAGATGGTATCTAGTCTACCTCTACTCTAGAAGTAATAGTAGAATATGCAATCTTTATTTCCTGTAAGGCAATAATAGAAATAGATACTATCAAGAGAGATGAGTAGGAAAACTTCTGTTGTTATTCAATCATGTCTGCCTCCTCCTGACCCCATTTGGGTTTTCTTGGCAGAGATACTGGAGTGGTTTGCATTTTCCTTTTCCAATTCATTTGACAGATGAAAAAAACTGAGGCAAACAGGATTTTGACTTGTCCAGGGTCACACAGTCAGCAAGTGTCTGAGGTCAGATTTGAACTAAAGTCTTCCAGATTCCAATGCCAGTGCTCTATCCACTGTACCACCTAGCTGCCTAATTACATTATGCTTAAAGATATCAAAGATAATGAAATAATATTAATACTAAATCTATATACACCAAGTGGAAAAGTGGCTAAGTACTTGGTCATTTCAAGGAGAATGTTGACACAGATGAAAATGGAGAAAAATATTCTGGAAAATATTTTGTGAAATTAAGGGTAAAAATCTATAGATGATCTTATTTGAGGATGGTGTTAGACAGATTGCAGTGAGTCTCAGAACATGACAAAAACTACTCAGTAAGATTCATGGCAGCACAAATGAGATAGACCTAGACTGCCTACACAGGAATAACTAAGAGTTCAAAAAAGGTCTTCTGCTCAGACATACAATGGGAAGTCCAATGAATTAGTCCCTAAAGATATATGCTTTGGGCAAGTAATCCAGACTGATAGTGATCTGAGCCCAGAATGGCATCAATCAGGACTATATCTGGGAAACACTTTCAATAATCAAAAGTTACCCTTTATCTCAAAATCCCATTTTTTAGCACCAATATTTTCACAGTGACTCATTATGGCAAATAGTTAAACTCAAGAACTATTTCTTGGGATGTCTTTCCTGATCTTCCAAATTATTAATGCCTTCTGTTTTCTCAAACTATTCTTTATTTACTTCTCAAACTATCCTTTATTTACTCAACTATGTAAATATTATTTCTCCTCAGTAGAATATAAGCACCTTGAGGAAACGAATCTAGCTTTAGTGTTCTCCTCTACAAGAGGAGAGTGTTGAACTAGGTGACCTCTAAGGTGACTTCTACATTTCACATTCCACTCATTTTTTATCATCATGTTAGTTAAGCATCCTCCAGGAGAGAGGCATTGCCAATGCCTGCTCTAGTGAGAGGTACTATGTACATATTCCGGGTATTAGGGGGAAGCCATGGTATTTAAGTACTCAAACATCGGATTCCCCAAGAGTTCTTGACCTATAAACAAAGTCAGTTGAAGAATAGCTACATTGGCTTAGTAGTTTAGAGATTCCTCCTTCCCCCTCATGGTCCCCCTATCCCTTTTGGTCAGTAGTAACAAATAGGAAGACACTTCAGGCCACTTGAAAAGGGCATGAGCAAAGCCAAGATGCATGCTATTCTTTCTCAACTTCTTTGGCCCCACAAACTGGGTAAATTTCCGTGATTCTAAGCCATTAGCTGAAGTTTACCAGAGCCGGTGATAGATGGTGATAGATGATATGGGGGGGGGGGGGGAATAAGGGTGAGACAGGGGTAAAGTTCAGTGCAATTTTGATTCCTTTGCTGAAAAATGAAGACCACCCCCAAGGACATTTGGCCAATCTGTGAATGTCGGGGGGACAATCTTGGCCTAAAGAGAGGAGGATTTTGGGGACAGTTAATGGGAAAGACTGAGGTGGAAACAGGTTGGAGGTTTTGGGAGAAGGGACAAAGTGAGGGGAGGTGGTGTCAGAAACAAGAGAGAGAAGGTAGAGCACTCAGCAATGATATGGGCTCTAGCAACCCGGCAGCCACCCAACTGAGATATAACAATTTGGACTTGGGTACTGCAGTTTGGTATTCATACCTGATTAATACACAATTACCAGTTTTGTTCTTTTTTATCTTTCTTATATTATTTTCTCAATTACATGTAAATTTTTTAACAAATTCTTTCCTTTCCTCTCTCCCCAATCCCCCTTGAGAAGGCAAGCAATGTGATATAGATTATACATCTTGAAAGCATGCAAAATCTATTTCCATATTAGCCATCTTGCAAAAAAAAAGCAGACAAAAAAAAGAAAAATTTAAGAGTAAAATGTCTGCTTCAATCTGCAGACCTGTTTCATTCTAAATGGAAAAGCTGTGGAATGGTGCCAGTAAAAGGTTAAGGATAATGTCACTTGAGGGATCACTACAAATAAAAATATAAAACCTGTTTTCAGAAGGAATTATAACAACAGAAACACTACCTACCTCCAGTAGAGTCCCTTTCAAACATGAAGTACAGTGGATATCACTGTACTATTCTTCTGAATAGAGGCTACCCCTAAACATTTTTGGAAGAACACACATATTATGCCACCACTTCCATGAAGCCTTCCTGGTTCCCCACAGTTGATTCTATTCTCTCCTGTTCAGATTTCCTTATATTTATATATCTCTAAACATTAATAAATGCCTGATGCCTGATTGTGTCCCCAAATAGAATGTAAGCTCCTTAAAGGGAGTGACTGGTTTCTTTTTATCTTTATATTACCAGAGTTTAGAAGAGTGCCTGAAACATAATAATTAATAAGCATTTTTTTAAATTGAATTGAATCTAGGTATATTCCTCCCACCCCCAATAACTCCAATTGCAACTGAAATGAAGCTTTTCAAAGACAAGCTTAATTTGGATGAGGGATGGGGAATGTGTGGCCACTATAGTCAGTCCCGATGGTAATAGGTTAACTCATAACAATGGCTTTCATTCATTTAATGTCATCAAAACAGCTTTCCAATCCAAGACTGAAGTCTAGAGGCTTCAGACGAGACAGAAAGCACACTTCTTTCTAAAAAAGCAATAAATATCTTCATATGAAAAATATCCGGCATATTTGAGCAAATTCCAGCTGAATGAAAAATAAAACTTTGAACAAAGGAGATGGAAAAGGAAAAAGATGGGGGGGGGGGGGGCGGTAGCGTGATCCAGCTAAGCTGGAGAGTCCTTGTGGAATGAATACATTCTGAATTTGTCCCTGAGACTTACCACCATGACCCCTGCTCTGTGTTATGTTCCTCTCAATTACAATCTCTCCCAGCCCCGACGCCCAGGGATTATTTAAGAAGTGTCTTTCTGATGTTTAGGACCCGAGTGACATCGCCCCTATAGCAGCAAGGGTGGGAGCTCTCTTCATTTAGATGGGATTGATGAGTGAGAAGATCCAGCTGAGTTTGTTTTAGTAGAACTGAAAAAAAAATGCCATGGGCAATTTTCAAGAGTTTCTTATTAAGTTCTACCCGATTTTCCCTTCTTCCTCCCGCCCTCCCTCCCTCCCCATTTGTTTGTTTGTTTGTTTGTTTGTTTACTGAAGAGGACCATATCTTGCCTCTTACCCAGTGAGGAGGCAGCTAGATGTAGGACACCTACTTCACCAATTCCAAACTCATGGATAGTAGCGCTAGAACATCAGGTGTTTCCTCAGGGTTTGTGGGTGGAGTAGTTTATAGCAGAGTGTAAGTGATAAAAATAAACTGAGGGATTCTTTTAGTTGCTCTGCCTAAAACCAACTGTCTTATGTCATTCAGAAAGAATATTTGCTTAGAAGTCCAGAAACCTGGGTTCTAGTTCTGCCTCTGGCTTACTCTGGGACCAGAGTCTTCCTCTGCCACGCGAAGAAGGGGGGATCGATGAGCTCTAAAATCTCTTTCCTTCTCAAATTCTGTGGAAGTTGACCTTGAGGCCATCTGGCTGACTCAGATTATTATAATTAGCTAATTGAATTGTGTTGGAATCCTTGAAGAAAGGCAGCTCCCCGGGTAGAAAGGCTTCAAAGAAATTTCAAGAATTGCTCTAACCCCAAATTTCCCCCCAGACACCTCTGGGGGGGGGGCAGGCTCTGGAGAAGAAAGCCCCAAATCTTTGTTTTTAAGCGCTAACGCTGGCTTCTTGAGTCTCCATGCCAGTTAGAAGTAACATGAAATGTAAAGGCAGGTCTCCCAATTAGGCTTGCTCCTTTTAACCTTCAACTAACTACAAGGCAGCCCCCCTCAGTTCTCCGAGCCTGGCACACATCTCCCCATTCCTCCAAACAAAATATCCTTTTTATTTCTTTTATTCCTCCGAACTAGAATTTCTGTTGAAATCTCCTACTAAAAGAGAATACAGTTTTTCAATCCAATTCCCTATATTATGCCATATTTGACAGTGTTTGCAAGAGCAACCAAAATCAAACACCAAAATCCTGCCCCTGGGGAGAGAGGGGAAGGAAGCATAGAAACAAATTCATGAGATCAGTGTTTTGTATTTTAAAGTGTGATTTTTATTTAGCTCCTTCTCTTGACCCCACAAGATAGACTGTTGTTTTGTTTCTAGTATTTTTTCAGAGACTAAACAAGGACTTTATACATTTCTCCTATTAGGCATCCTCATGGAATTTTTCACCTTCCAAGTGCTTTACAAACATTAGCTAATCAATGAATCCTTGCAACACCCCCTGTGAAGGAGGTAATATCATCCCCATTTACTTGATGGGGAAGCTGAGGCAGGAGGTTAAGTGCCTTGCTTTAGGCCACAGAGCAAGTCACTTTTAGAGTCAGGAAGTCATTATCACCATTAAACTGACAATTTATTCAGTTACTGCTTAATGCTCTCAATTAAGTTTCTTTTAATAAAGAACATTTACTGAGGAAAAGGATGGAGGCTAAAAGCAGTTAAGGCTATTCACAATTCTAGCTTTCAAATCAAACTGAAAACAGGTCAGTGCACCCAACATCTCCTTCCTCTTATTCCTCTATAGGGGGAAAAAAGCAAGAAACAAAAAAGTTTTAGCTTGTTTCTAAACAAGTAGTATTGCTGAAATGGCTGTGAGCTCAAAGGGCATTGTGGGTAAAGGAGTGTGGAAATTATTTTGCTTTTAAAATATTTTCCTTCTTTTGGGGGCCAAGAAATCCTTCCTTTTATCTGCTGCCATAGTAATTATCTTCAGAGACAAATGTGGATTAGCACATTCATAAGCTCGGAGAGAGTGGACCACTGATTGGATCCTGACATTGACCAAAATATGATGGTGATTCTTTAAAGAGGGAGTTTATAGACACTTTCTGCATTCTGGTGAAGCCTAAGAACCCCCTCTAGAATATGATGGGTTTTTTTTTAATGCATCAAATAAAATACATAAGATGGCAAAGGAAACCAATTATGTTGAAATTTAGTTTTCAAAACATTTAAAAAAAGTTCCAATGTCACTGACTCCCTGAAATCTCTCTATGAACATCTAGAGGAGAACTTTGTTTCCCCAGGTTAAGAAGCTCTGTTTTAAGGAAATATTTGGATTTCCAAAGAATCTTTATAAGAATGTTCATGCAGACTCTATTTATGTGTGAGGTGTGTTATGTTCCAAAAGTTTGTTTGTGAGTCAGTTGTTTGAAACTTAGAATGGATTTCCCCATAGAAACAAGGCTTAAAAAGTGGTGGTTAGTTTTCCATGCCAACCCATAAAAGTCTGTTAAATCCTTGGTGTATTAAGTGAAATTACGGGATGGTTTTGGTCTGAACTATGAGAAGAGAGGTCCATGGAATACAGGAAAAGAAAGACGAAGGAGGAAAAGGAGGTGGAGAAGGAGGAATAAGAATAGCATTTCCTTTCTTTTTCCTGGACATAGGACAGAGCCAGGGAAATATTTTTAAATAGGTCAAGTTTGCCTTTATATTCTCCCATCTCCTAGTATTCTTCTTTCCAGGCTCTCAGTGGCCCTAAGTCACCCCTTCCTCTCTGCAGCAGCTGATCCATCCAGATTTTCTCCAAATGTTCTTCATCTTTCAAAATTGCTCATCTCCATTCTTTAACTTCAACTGATCATATCCTGGTGTTAGGGGCAAAGTATTCTAATTTAATTCTTATTGAGTGAAATGACATTTGGATTTTTAAAACAGAATGGATTGTAATCCAAATTAATCTCTAAATGGTTCAATTTCAAACTGTAAAAAAAAAAAAATCTGAGAAATTCACAGTGTGGGGAAAGATACCCAAAAGAGCTACAGCAGAGAAATGCTAGTTCTATCTGGGAAATCTCCCTCCAGAGAAGCAATTGAAGACATCCAAGATTATTTTTAACAAAAGTACCCAGGGAAACTCAGGAGGAGGTAACAGTTATTGTAGAGATGGACAAGGGTGGCCATTTGTATATAAAAGTTTCGGGGGCAGCTGGGTAGCTCAGTGGATTGAGAGCCAGGCCTAGAGACGGGAGGTCCTAGGTTCAAATCCGGCCTCAGCCACTTCCTAGCTGTGTGACCCTGGGCAAGTCACTTGACCCCCATTGCCTACCCTTACCACTCTTCTGCCTTGGAGCCAATACACAGTATTGACTCCAAGACGGAAGGTAAGGGTTTAAAAAAAAAAGTTTCAACTATTTGTAAGACAAAAATGATATAAATTATAGAAATAAGAATAGAGACTGGATCTGCCATTTCATTGATATAGGAAACTCAACAATGAGGAATTCCATCCAATAATATAGGCCTGCACTTTATAATTTACCATCTTAGACCTATCTAGAGCAATGACAATTTTGATGATTTGCTCAGAGGCAATGGCTTAGGCTTGAACCTAGGTCTTCAAAGCTCCAAGATCAGCTCTCTATCTATTACACTGAAGCTGCCACACTTGTAAATATAGATTTATAGAATTATTGAACTTTGAAATTAGAAGAGCCTTATAGTTCATCCTCTCCAACTCCTGCCTGTGTCATGAATCCCCTCTAGAACATCTTTGATAAATCAGCATTTCAGCCTCTATGTAAATACCTCCAGTAACAGGGATTTACTCCTTAGGAGCTCATTCCTTTTGGGGGCAATATGATTAATAATTTAATAATAAATAGTTATTAACTCTACTAGTTGAGATTTTTCTCCCTTATTTTGAACTCAAATCTATAATTTCCACTAGTTGATTCTAGTTCTTCATTCTGGTGCCAAAGAAAATAAGTCAGATTCCTTCTTTCACAGGGCAACTCTTTAAATTTTTGAGAAAAGGAATAATACTCTCCTCAGTCCCTAGGTTTTACTTCCAGGTTAAATAGCTCTGATTTCTTCAATTATTGACTCATATGGTATAGTTTATAAGATCTCTTACTATCCTTATTGCCTTCTAGCATACAGAACTGAATACAATAGTTCAAATATGCTCTAATATGGGTAGAATACAATGCTTTTTAAATCTCCTTTATTCTGGATACTACCAGGCTGTTAATCCATCCTAAGATTATATTAACATCTTTGGCAACTACTTCACCCTGCTGACATATTAAGTTTGCAGTCCATTACATGCTCAGATCCTTCCCACATAAACTTTTGTTTAGTTACACCTCCTTCATCCTGTATTCAAGTTGTTAATGTCTTTTTTACTCTTATAGGATTTTTTATTTGGATCATTGTTCTACCTTGCTAAGACCTTTTTCTTATATCTCTTTGTTAATCAGTATGGAGCTCTCTTTTCAATCCCTATGTCATCCCAAAGTGTGATAAGCATACAGATTATTTATTTAAAATGGTGGGATAGAACAGAGCTCTGAAACAATATTTCAGGGTCTTCTAGGTCAACATGCACCAGCATTTTCTGGATAAAGTCATTTTACTAGTTCTGAATCAATGTCACTACTACCCCCTAGGTCCCCTCTCTCTACCTTTATGTTTAGAATATTTCAAGAAACTATTAAATGCTTTGCTGAAATCCAGGTATGTACCTCCAAAACTGGCAGCTCATAGAATTTTCCCACTGTACCAGTTTAGTGACCCTGTCACAAAAGGAAATGAAAGTCTCATATGACTTGTCTTTAGTAAACCTGTACTGGTTTTGGTGATCATTACTTGCTTCCTAAGTGCCCCCAAACCATCTATATAATAATATATTCTAGAATTTTGTAGGAATCAGCATTAATCTTACTTATAATCTATTTTTATTTCCATATTTCTTTCCTTTTTGGAATACCTAGGACTTTCCAGTTTTCCAAATTTCTTATCCTTACCTGGTGATATCAGTATTAGCCCTGTTCTGGGACAATAAGCATCTTACAAAATCATTTTAAAATTAGATGGCAGCAGATCAGCCCCGACTGACCTTTCTGGGACAGAAACTTAGGCTTCCTTCTTGCTATAGGTTGGAGTTATTCTAAGTCTAGTTTCTTCCATATGCAAGAACCTAACTCTGGTTTATTGCCCTAAATTTCTAAACCAGAGGTGGGCTGGCCTGACCCTTCAAGAAAAGTATATTTAAGAACTGTACAGAGCTCTGAACCTCACTAAGTACACATTTGAAGTGTCATTGTTCTTCTGTTTCACAGGACTGTAAATAGTTAACAGTCAACAAATATTTATTATGTACCACACACTATGCTAAGCATTGGGAGATAAAAAAAAAGGCATGAAATAGTGCCTGCCTTCATAATCTAATGGGGATAAGGGATAGGGGAGAAGACACATGACAAAGAAGCTAAGAAGAGCCTGAGGGAGAAGGTATCTGCATGGCAGTATAAAGAAGTCCTGCAGACTGGAGTAGAAAATGATCTGAGGAGATACGTGATTCCATCTGCAGAATGGTGAATTTCTGGAGTTCATGTAGTCCAGGAGAGTAACTGAGGGGGAACGAATGCTCTGGGTGCCTTCCTTAAATGGTGGAAGATTTGAAAGGAGCTCACCAATTTCTACCTTCCACTTTCTCCAACTAGAGGGATTGAGAAGCCCCAAAGATTGGGGTAGCTGAGGAAGTGTGAGTTTCAGAGTTGATTTCATCTTGCATAATGATGAGTTTTCGGAGATCACAAAGTCCACGAATGGTAGCCAGAATAAGAGCCTGGGGAATCTCTCTCTGATGATGGGTTGAAAGAAATGGGGATGTTAAATCAGAAGAAGACTTGGGGAAACTATGTAAGGTTATGCCTCCTTTCAAGCTGTCATATGGGGAAATATGAAGGGGTGTCCTATAGAATAGAGAATAGACTAGTCATACTTGATCCCAGAGGACAAAGTTTAAAAGCAATGAGTCAACATTTCAGAGAGGCAGATTTTAGAATAATACAAAGGAAAACTTATTTTGAAAAGTAGTAAGTTTGCCATTTTGGGAGATTTTCAAGTAGTGTCTAGGCAGCAAGGTGGCACAACTGATAGGGTGCCCAGCCTGGTATCAGAGAAGACTCATCTTCCTGAATTCAAATCTGACCTCAGACACTTAAGGTGTGTGTGTGAGCCTGGGCAAGTCTCTTAATCCTGTTTGTTCATTTTCTCATCTGTTGAATGAGTTGGAGAAGGAAATGGCAAACTACTCCAATATCTTTACCAAGAACCCCCCCCCCCCACCCCATTAAGATCATGAAGAGTTGGAAATGACTGAAAAATGACAATGATGAGGCCATCACTTGTTGGGGATATTTAGAGTGTGTGGTTTGGACTACATGCCTTCTATGTTAGCTTGTGGCTCTGAAGCTTTGTGATTCTAGAAAACCTTAGAGATATCTCATTATACCTTCTCATATTACTGGATAAAGGAATCTAGATCCAGAGAAGAGAAGGTATTTGTTACAGTCACCAAAAATAAATAGTAGAACTGAGATTGGAATTCAGGGCTTCTGAACCCAAGTCCAATCCTTCCTCTGCACCATATTGATTCCACATATACTCCTATGGAGAGTTGGAGTTGGATTCTAAGGACCATATTGACTAAGTTTGGCCTTTTGAATGAAGCAAATAGGGAAGTTGTATGATTCTAGCAGCTTAGAAAGGCTCAATTATCTTCAAATACACCTTCTCCATCATTGTATGCCCAATATATATAATTAGAGATTCATCTCTTGGCTTAAAACCTTATCTCCCATTAAAGTGCAAGTTATCTTCAGAAGAAATGGAACTTTAAGTTTATCAAAGTATGAATAAGCTTATTTAGCCCTTTCTTTGGGAGAGAGCTTTGATAGGAAAGATCAGCCTTTAACACTGGGCCACTGAGCTTAGTAGGAGTTTACCAATAAGTTAATATGAACTTATTAAAATTAAATTAAATGAGTAGGCAGGTTAGGTCTAAATGCAAACTTCACTGATATTTCCATTTTCCTGAGGCCAATCCCATCTTTCAGGGCTTGCTCTGAGAACTTATGAAGCAAGAGTTAGTTCAGCCTGGGGCTTCTTAGTGATGAGGTCCTGATGGAGTTCAGGGCTTCTAGATCAACCCAGGCAAATGGAATAACTGCCTCATTTGGAAAAAGAAAGACTCCTTCTCCTTTTTGAGGGTAAGATGATGAATGCCTTCTTTTTCTGTTCTTGGATAATGTATTCAAACCAACACCAATATTGATGATATGCCTTGGTATGTAAAAATTAAAATTAATCTCAAATAACAAAAATATTATATTTTAAGGGAATTGTTCATGATCATTAGAAGTAACAAAATAAAAAGGTAACAAAATGAAACCATGTGCCCATGGCTAATCTACCTGTTCAAACAGCCGGCACTCACTTAAAATATTACATTTTAAGAGGTAGCAGCTTAGAGAAAAGCCCCTAGACTCTTCTGGGGAGATGGAAATTGGGTGGTATGATGGTCCAATGGATAGCCTGACATGCTACTCCAAGCTCCTAATAGAACCCTGGACTTTGTGCCTGAAGATGTGAGGCTAAAAGTTCTATTTTAGCCCTGTAAACCTAGGCAAGCCAGTTGAACCCTCCATATTTCAGTTTCCTTGTTTATAAATCAAGGATGATAGCACATGTATAATCTACCTCACAAGTTGTGTGAAAGCACTCTGAAAACTAAGTATGAATCTGGTGGAAGGCACTATTATTTTTTTATCTCTCATCAAATTCTTTGGAACCTTTTCATGATTTCCTGGGGATTGGCACAAGTGGGAGAGAAAGTAAAGTGTCTGCCCATAGTTGTAGAGGCATTCTTTTAGTCTATGCTAAAAATTAGGAGCAGTCAGCCTTTTGAAGGCTCTTTTCTTTTATTCTAATAGTTGGGGTTTTTTTCTTCTTCTTTCTAATGTGTGTCTGGTGCTGCCTATTCCACTCCCCAGTGGGCTGGCTGCATCCCTGCAGATGTGGCAGCCACTCCCAGTTTTAAGTCACACAGTCCAAGTGCCCCAGATCCCCTATCCTGGTGGCCAGGATTTCTGACTTAGCCAGCTTGGCCTAGACAACCTTCTGCTGGATTTCTCTACACTGCTGAGAAGTATCAAAACCCAATCCTTCAAGCCCTCCTGGGCAGCATCTCTCCCTGGGCCTTAAATGTTATCAGCGTTTTCTGGAGAGTGTGCTGGTTCACATACTTGGCTTTTTTAATCATCATTTCTCTCAAATAGAAATAAAATGTTGCTGCTCAAGTTACCAGAGCCTTTTTGCCATGGGCAGCAGGACAGGACTGAGCTCAGTCTTCCCTGAAACTGCCTCTATAGACCTGAGACCTTGAAGCCAAGGAAGGAGATGCTGGAAGCTCTCCTCTTTCTCCCTTCCCACCCTCCACCAACTAGACAACTTAATGAATTGAGCCAGGTATTGGAAATGGATGGAAAGGACTTTAAAAGCACTCTAGGAATTTCCTGTGTAGTGTTATTCACGTGGGCCCCATAAATACAGAGAAAGACACTCAAAAGGAGAATCTACCCCTGGACTTGCTCTGGTGCCACTTCGGAGGTATTCATTGGACACAGAAGTATATAGTAAGTGTGCTTAGAATTTGGGCAGGCCAGTCTGCAACCTTGTTAAATGTTTTAGAAATATAATAGTCATGCTTTTTATTCTTTTTTATATAGGATAGGGGAGGAGAAAACAAATCAGGAAATATCAGTGATGTAAAGACAATTTATTTTAATAAAGAAAAAATAAATACACACAGTCCCCTCTATTCCCAAAAGTGTCTGGCAGTGGAACACAGTTCCATGATCTAAAGGGGGGGAGGAGATTTTTTCCAGTGATTTTTCAACTTTTGAGGGTATGATTTACCTTCTATCTGCAATGAGGCTCCTTCATGTGTGCGGGCATGCACTAGGGACAGGGGAAAAAAGAGAAAGAGAAGAGCATGAAGAAGAGAGAGTGGAGAAAGAGATGGAAAAAAGAGAAGGCCTAAGAAAGAGGGGAAGAGAGAAGAGTGAGAAAGAGTATTATGGATACCATTTTGGCCTCTTTGGTTAAGTGGGCCAGAGAAGTAAATGGAAATCGTCTGATTGAGCTAAATGGGGGAGAGGGGGGCTACCCTAACCACAATATAGCCAGGGGGGTAATCTAATAGACCAAGGAGCCAAATGGTGGATTCTGTTCTACTTGGGAGGCTGTGGCTGGGTTTCTAGTCCTTCTGGTTAAGTCCGGAAATGCCCATGTGATTGCGACAAGGACCCAGCTCGGTCTCTGTGAGCAAACACCCCAGTCTGGATAGCAGAAACCTTGGGCAGGGTAGGAGGGTGCAGAATGCACTGCTGAACACTTCCCGAAAACAGAGGTGGGAAGGAAAGAGCGACAAGGAGAAAAGGTGGCGAGATTTCTGGGGTGGGGTCGGAGGTGGGGACAGAGAAGAGCTATTTCTAACAAGCTGGGGCTTAGAAAGTGTGTGTGTCTGACAATTATTCGTGTTGTTCTTCTATGACTATGATTAATGTGCATTTGCATGGATGTTCAGATTGGACACAGTGCTCTTCAGGCATTTTTATTAGCTATGTGTTTAAGCTCGTTGAAAGGAGGCACGGAGGGATGGGGCCATGCACAGGCTAGGACAGCTTCTCGCCCAAGAGCCCCTCATTAAGCTACCTGTGCCGCAACAACAGACCCCAGTGCCAGATCGTGAGGCAGGCAGCAAAGCTGTTGCTGCTTAGATCTTGGCTGCGTGCCCTGAACGAGTCTGAGCTCATTGAAACGAGGCTTGGGTTCCTGGTACAGAGTGGCTGTTGGGTCAAATTCAAGCCCACCAGAAGCCACAACCGGGACTAGATCTCTTCCTTTTCCCTAATCTTTCCTGTCCTCCTCCTTGGCCATGAGAAGCTACTGGGAGGTTGATGTGGTGATTATGTAGATGTGAATCTTGGTATAGAGGACTTGTGGATGATGCCCCCTCAGCCTTAATCTTAACGGGCAGGGCTGTGCTGTGTACAGGGAACTCCCAGAGGAGCAAATTCCCTTTATCAGTGCAGTTCGATACATTCTTTACAGTTTATAGTTTTAGAGAGTTGGTGAGAAGTTAAGTGACTTGCCAGTCTCATCCTACCTTGCCCCACTCCTACCCACTTTGCATTCTGTCTCCCCTTTTCTTCCTCTTTCTCTTAAGAGGAAGCAGTGAAATGGCAAATCACCCCCTCCCTAAGCCCACTCCTCACCCCACCCCACCCCACCCACCTTCCACTTTTTGTTCTTGGGATATTTGCCATAATTTCTGAGGGCTGATTCTGCAAGGTCAGCTCTCTAGGGGACGATTTTTTCCCCCCAAGCCATTTGTCTAGCTGCCATCAGGTAGATGGTAGTGCCCTGGGTATGGACCACCTGGTTAGGGTGGGAATAACTAAGGGAGAGTGGCAGTTTAGCACACACAATCAAGTCCCTTGTGCTTTCCTTGAAATGAAAGTGTCATCCTGGCTATAAAACAAAACACACTATCCAGAGTAAGAAGGAAAGACAGATATTCACTTTGGTACAATATGGCAGCTTTCTCTAGTTAAACTCCAACTGTTATCATTGTTGTTCAGTCATTTCAGTCCTGTTGTATTATTACCCTTCATGACCCCATTTGGGATTTTCTTGGCAAAGATACTAGGTAGTTCACCATTTCCTTTTTTGATTCATTTTCCAGAGGAAGAAATGGAGGCAGAATTAAGTAACTTGATCAGTAAATATCTGAAGCTGGATTTGAACATAGATCTTCCTGATTCCAGGCCCATTATTCTGTCCACTGTGCCACATAGTCGCTCTCCCCACTGTTATCACTTATTGACTAATCTTCTACTAGTTCTCTCCTAGACCTAAATGGTGTCTATATTCTTCCATTATGGAGTCTTTGAAGTCACATATACTTTTCCAAAGCCACATTTTGGTGTTTGAAAACAGTTTTACAACAAAAAATACTTGTGGTGAGGATTAAAGTGTAACTTTTATCTGCTTTAAGGCTCTCACCAAAAAGGAATTAATGTATCTTTCCCACACACTCTTAATTAGTTCTAGAGAATTCTGCATGTTTATTCCCTTTCTGCATGAGAGAGGTGTTCTGCTAATCTGAGGGAAGTTCTTTAGGATTCTACCTACCACACACCAAAGTTCCTACGTCTTTCCCATTCCAGAACAAAAACAGAAAAGAAGAGGGAAAAGTCCATATTATATCCCTTTCCCTGGACTTATTTACAAATCCTTCAATGATCTCTGTATAACAAGGAAAAGCTATCCTCTTTCCTTAGACACATGTCTTTCCCCAGTTCTTTCTACAATTTTAACATGTTAAAAAATTGGGTAGAGATAGGGACTTAACCTTTGATTTCACGGTATAGGGAACTCCCAGAGGAGCAAATTCCCTTTATCAGTGCAGTTCGATACATTCTTTACAGTTTATAGTTTTAGAGAGTTGGTGGGGGTATTGAGAAGTTAAGTGACTTGCCAGTCTCATCCCACTTTGCCCCACTCCTACCCACTTTGCATTCTGTCTCCCCTTTTCTTCCTCTTAAAATTCTAGTCCAATAAAAGCTACTTTCTCCATAAAACCTTTCCCGATTTCTTCAATCATAAGTGGTCTATATCTACTTTGAACTCTTAAAGAACATTTTCTGCTATGCTTAGGATGATCTGTTTTGTATTACCATTATTTGCATACATGTCTTATCTCCTTTCCAAGTGCTACCTTGTTGAAGGCACAGACTGTGTTTTATTTAGCATTGGATCCTCTTAAAGCACTAATGCAGTACCTTGTTGTTGGAGGTACCCAATAAATATTTGTTGGTTTGAGAAAAAAGAATGATTTTTTTAAAAGTAAGAGACTATTCAAAGTAGTTTGAAATTAACTGTGAAACTCTGAATCTGCCCTCATTTCTAGGTAGGCTGTAGATGGGATACAAACTCCTAGGAATTCTCTCGGTATCTTTTCTTCACTTTCATGGTTGGGGTCTTTCAAGTACAGCTCTTCCTACATTTCATGCCCTCACAGGAGCAGTGCCAGATTCTTGGTTATCTTGATGTGTGTTCCTGGGTTCTGCTGAATGAGGAAGATGCCCTGGGGAGCTATCTCAGCTCTAAGAGCTGGCAAACAGAAAAGTTCTGGTGAATTCAGGGCCTCATTGTAGGTGGAGCTGTTGCTTTGTCCTAAATCTTGTAATAGAAATGCTCTTATCCGCCCATTAGGAGATTGCCCCAAAGGGCAGCTACTCCCAGGAAGTACTGGCTTTCTGCCATATATGCTGAAGCTGCCTTGCATTTGCAGTCCTAGGTGGGGTGAAAAAGAACCAGGGGACCTGGGTCAGATTCCAAAGGAAACACAAATCCTGCCAATCCCCAGGGCAGCTAGGTGTAAGGGGGGCTTAGTGTGGGATGCCCTGTTATCACCCTGTTGAAATCCAAGCAACCACAAACTACTGAGATAATGACGACAAAGAGGGATTATTTGCTGAGTCAGCAAAAGCTAGCATATAAGGTTAGCCTGATATGTTTAGTCACTCTCTAAGAGGCTACTTTTGGCCAACAGCAGTGATCACATTCTTCTGGAATGGAACCCTTTGGAGCACTGGGGTGGCATCAGAATAAAAGGGATAGCCTTGCTGTTTTGGAAGCCAGTATGGTGAAATTTGGGGCAACCCCCAAGTAGATAAAGCTCCCATTATTGCTTCTATTGGGCAATTCTTATTTCCATGCCTTGGGTATCATAAAGGGGATGTTGCTTACCAATATCCTCCAAAGGCTATACTCCCAACCATTCCACCAACTCTTCCAGGCTTTATTGATACATCTCCCTGTGCAATGTCCATTGAAGTCTGGTACAAAGAATCCATTCAAGTGCACAAGTATCTTTCCGATAGTGTGTGGGAACCTTGAGGCACCACTTATATTCAGCTAAGGCAAATTACAAGTCTATAGGATAAATCCAGATGGGTCCTGGTATATGGAAGGGAATAAGCATTTTTACATAGTGCCTAGCATTTGCCAAGTATGCTTGCTAAGGGCTTTAGAGCATTCTTATTTTATCCTTATAACAACCCTTAGGAGATAAGGGGTAACTATTATTATCCTCATTTTATATTTGAGGAAACTGAGGCAAACAGAGGTAAAGCAAATTTTCTAGGGTTACACAATGGGTGAGGGTGTATTTGAATTCTGTTTTCCCTGATGCCAGATCTAGTGAACCAACTAGCACTGTGTTGGTGAACCTGTGGCACAAATGCTAATGGAAGCATTTCTTCCTTCCCCTATCTGGGGAGGTGTGTGTGTGTGTGTGTGTGTGTGTGTGTGTGTGTGTGTCTCACATGAGGCATGAGGGTGCAGTCTGGGCACTCGGTCTCTAAAAGGTTTGCCACCATGGATCTAGCTGCTGCCTCAGATAGTATAATGGATGGAGAGTTGACCTTAAAACCAGGAAGATTTCAGTTCAAGTCCTAACTCTGATACATACTGTCTCAGCAGACAGATGTCTACCCCACCATGTGAAGGTTTCCTCTGATGGAATGCCCCAATGAGAACAATTTGAAGGCAGTTGAAGCTGTAGAATGCCTAGAGTTTGGTCAGACACCAAAGATGCCAGGGTCATCCATTGCATCCGAGGCCATCACCAGTCCTACTGACTTTTGTCATGCCACTAGACTTCAATGACTCTGGAAGAGAAAGTGAGGCTAATGACTGTGCAACTCTGCCTTACCTGAATCTGATTCACTCTCAAGATGTCATACTGTGATGTCACTGGTTTTTGAAAAGGAAAGATGAACAACTACTGTGTAATCCGTGGCAACTCAACACTCTAAGACTAAAGTAGAGGGAGTTTCCGTATCAGCAAATTTCCTATCCTAATGAACTCATTGGTCCATTCTCTGTCCCTATCACAGATTGAAATATTAGTCTTGAAGGTTCTTGCAATTTCATTGTTTGTTGTTCTTTTTTTTCCTCTCAGCTTCACCAGGATCCTACCCATGGCTTAGCTCTCTCTTATCTCCTTGGGCTTTCCTTCTTATGGTCCCAGGTCCAAATTTCTCTCCTCAGAGCTACTTGAATCACCAGTTTAACTAGTGGCCCTAGGGTTCTGCCTACTGAACTGCTTTCCCCTATGCCACTTTAGTTTCTAGAGGAGGAGGATCATTCCAACACGACTTTAGTCCCATTATATTTGCATCCTAAGATAGCATGACTCTTGGGAGGAATCCTTCTGCTGGACTGGGTTCCCAAAGACCACTCCAAAAGACCTTATTTCATGTTCCTTGGGGGAATTGGTGGTATACTGACTGCAAAATCCCACCTACCTTTCAATCCCTGGATTTCTATGATTCATTAAAAAGTCTGGGAACCAAGAACAGAAAAGAACAAATGAAAAGGCTAAGGATTGAGTTATTTCTTGGGAGTCATGTAGCTTTGAAGGGTATAAGGCCTTAACAAACTTCACTTTACCATATGGTCTCTTAACAGATACCATCATTCAAAAAGTCACCAAGTACCTCTAGATTCAATTCAAGCTGAGAGAGAGAAAGAGAGAGAGAGAGACAGAGACAGACAGAGACAGAGAGACAGAGACAGAGAGACAGAGACAGAGATAGAGAGATAGAGAGACAGAGAGACAGAGAGACAGAGAGACAGAGAGACAGAGAGACAGAGAGACAGAGAGGGACAAATGCAGAAAGAGAGACAGAGAGAGATGAATGAATTTGACTGAGGCCTTTTTTAAGGAATTTTGGATACATAACCAATTGCAAAAGGCTCTTTCCAAACATGTAATTAGCCAACCAGAACCAATTACAGAAGGTCTACACATATTTCACAGTTTCTCCATGTCATTTCACTTACAGATCATTACAATTCTCCTACTAGCAAGCTCCCTGGTGTCCTCCACATAGAGAAGTTACCTCATTCAAATAAAATGGGGTCTATAATTCTCCAAAGGACAGTGAGGTGGCCAATGGATGGAGTGCCTGACTTTGAGTCAGTAAGACTCATCTTCTTGAGTTCAAATCTTACTTCAGACACATCTGGCTGTTCAGCTCTGGGCTAGTTACTTAACCCTATTTGCCTCCATTTGTTTTTTGTTTTGTTTTGTTTTGTTTTAATATGAAAAATGAGTTGAAGATAGAAATGGCAAACCACTCTAGTAACATTGCCAAGAAAACCCCAAATAGGGTCATGAAGAGTCAGACACAACTGAAAAACAACTAATTCTCCAGACTATCATCACATAAGCTTCCTAACAATTTGAATAGTCCAAAAATATAAAAATGGCTTTATTCCTAAATATCTTCCAGAGGAGATGTGGCAACCACTCATCAGGGATGTTATCCAAGGGACTCATGTTTCAGGTATGATCGACTATAGATGATTCCTCTGATATCTTCCAAAGCTAAGATGTGATGGTTGCAGAATTTAATCATGGCATTCCTACCTTCGTGTCCCAATTTCTCTGATATCTTCCAAGGCTAAGATTTGATGGTTGCAGAATTTAATCATGGCATTCCTATCTTCATGTCCCAATTTCTCTGATATCTTCCAAGGCTAAGATGTGATGGTTGCAGAATTTAATCATGGCATTCCTACCTTCATGTCCCAATTTCTCTGATATCTTCCAAGGCTAAGATTTGATGGTTGCAGAATTTAATCATGGCATTCCTACCTTCATGTCCCAATTTCTCTGATATCTTCCAAGGCTAAGATTTGATGGTTGCAGAATTTAATCATGGCATTCCTACCTTCATGTCCCAATTTCTCTGATATCTTCCAAAGCTAAGATTTGATGGTTGTAGAATTTAATCATGGCATTCTTCCTCTCATATCCCAATTGACATTACTTTCCTGAAGTGGTTTGTTCACAGTTAATTATCATTTGAGTGTGTGATCCCTTTTTTCCTTCTTTGTCACCCATGATCAAGAACTTGATGGTCTCCAGTCGTGAACCTGAGAGGGCAATGTGGGAGGGAGAGATGGATTTAGGACTGGCACAGTTGGCCCCCTTGGAGGGCAGAGGCTAAATTTCTGCTCTATCTGGCTCAATTCCTTTCCCACTCCAATGGAACCTGCACCTGAGTTTCTTGCAGGCCCCTATAGGAGCTCTCAGTTACCAGCTTAGGAGACATAGGCTGGCACATGCTAAAGGGCCCTGAGCTCCTCATTGCTTCTGGCTTTTCGATTAAATGCCATTAACTTCCCTTCATGAAAAAGAACTTACCTTCTTTTCAGTCATCTGTGCCTATAATGTCAAGCCTATCTGGACATGAAAGCTGCCTTTGACATCTGAGCTGGGTCTTCCCCCCCTTCCCTGTGTAAGATTAGCCGACACCCGCTCCTCTCCGCTTCTTGTCCCCTGCCCCCCATTTCAGAAGTTCCAAACGTGCCCCATTTGGCTGCCACGTGCAGCTGGCTTAGAGGCCCGACGGGATGCGCCTCACCCACCAGGGAGTACTTCTGGGCCTGTGGCTTGCCAAGTGAGTCTGCCAACTGGAGGTGTTGCTGGCGCCCAAGCCACCCCCACCAGGCTTCCAGCTAACAAAAATACCTGGGGCTTGTAGTAATCTCCTTTCTTTCCTCTTGTCAGTGGGCCAAGGCTGAGGGAGGTGGCTTTGTTTGGGCGGCCTGTCTCGCTGAGTCCTATGCGAATACAGCTGTGGAATAAGACAGAATTGCAGGTTTGGATTTTTTTTTAACATCTTCTCCTCCATTTCAATTTGTATGACTGAATGGATTGCAGCTGCTTCAAAGAGATACCCGATTACTTTATTCACCCTTCTGGAGCAGGGGAGAGGGTGTTAGCCAGCACAGCTGGAGCATATTAAGGCCTCACCTTATTGAGGCTTGGCATATTCAAGTGGTGCTTATCCATCTATAGATATCAATATAGGGAACCCTATGAAATTCAGACTCTTTGGGGGTAAGGAAAAAAAAAACAGAGCCACAATGAAGACAGAAATTCCCCCTTTGTGGCCTAGACCATCAAGTTCCAGTACAAATCAAAGACAAAAGAAAAATCACCTTTTGTGAGAAGAGACTTTTAGGCAAAAAAAAAGCACCTCAAAACTCATGCTCGGCACGTATGGATATCCAAGATGGGAATGGCAGCCAATTGTCTTTCCTTTTCTTCTGTTCAAGAATATAATTTGACTGTTCCCCCCTCACCCCCCATGGATTTTACTCTGGTTTGCTTACAGCCCATTTTCTGTACTGCAAACAAAACCATCTCAGTTTGGAACTCCACCCAAAGGGATACCTGGCCAATCTGAATTCACTTAAAGTGAAATGAATGAGAATTGCTGCTCTGAGACAAAGAGTCCCTCACTCTGGTAGTATCTCCTCAGAGGAAACGCCTCTTTTGGCCCATCCATCCTAGTGAAGAAGGCAAAGACATGAAATGAAGTTGGAAAAGCTTAAGTTTATTTTAAATATGATAAAAAAGCCTCAGGCCTATTCGAGTTGACCAGGATTTGTTCTTCTGGATACAATAAAAACTTTTCCTATTGTTTTATAACATTTTTCATGTATTATCATCTCTGGATCAGGGTGACTGGAATATATGCAGAGGCATTCATTTTTTAACCTCAAAAATCTGAAATAAGAGCAACTCTCAAATCCTATAACAAGTCTCAGATTTATGACTGCATGTGCCTCTTTTGTCTCTGCTTCTCTGCCTCTGTCTCTGTCTCACTCTTATAATTTTTCTTCATTCAAGCTCCATGGCTGGTGAAAAGGAGAAAAAAAATGGCCTGACAGCAATTCAGAGCGAAATCTCAAGCATGTATTTTTCTTAGGGGCTTCACCCCTAACTGGGTTTTTTCTTGTGCCTAATTCTTAGCCACCCTGCCAAGGTGGTCAACCAAGGCTAGAGGCTGGGACAGGTTAGGATTGGGAGAACACCCCAGGCCACTTCTGCTTCAGCGAAAATGCTACACAAGCTGTAGTGGGAGACGTAAGAATTGATTCCTTAAATGAATGTTTAACAATTTTGCATTGTTTCATCTGGCAGAATAGAACAGACAGAAGCATAAACGTTTCTTATAACTGTCTCCAAAGTTCTACCATCGTGCACACACACACACACAGAATATGTACTCTATACTCTGCATATATACATATATTATGTAGTATGTGTACATATATAGTATACCCACATATTATTTCCCTTTGTTTCCAAAGACCAACAATATTATAGGATGATGCCTTGACTTGCATGTGAATTAGATTTTAGTGAGACAGAGTTGTGCAAAGTTGTTAGCCTCACACTTTCTTCCAGAGTCATTAAAGTCCAGTGGCAAAAAAAAAAAAGTCAGGACAACTGGCAAAGATAAGGAATGCAGTGAATTACTTTGATATCTTCAACATCTGATCAAGCTTAAAACATTTATGATGCCTGCTACAGCTGCCTTCATGGCTATTGGAACAAATTGTTCTTGTCTACCTATTCCGCTAGGAGAAATTTTCATATGCTTGCAGTAAACATCTCCCTCCATCACCAACAGGTCTAAAGCATGGTGGCTAATCTCAACTTGGCTCAGCCCAACTTCTTGGAGCCACAGGTCAGAGTTTGATGACAGGTAGACACCAAAGATAGAGGAGCATCCCTGAAAAGGTCTTGGCATGCCCTCACTAGAGTTAGTAGTCCTTCATGAAAAACCCAATCTCTCTGTCTGTCTGTATGTCTGTCTGTCTCTCTCTCTGTGTCTCTCTGTCTCTCTGTCTCTCTGTCTCTCTCTGTCTCTCTCTCTGTCTCTCTCTCTCTCTCTGTCTCTCTCTCTGTCTCTCTCTCTCTCTCTTACTTTCTCTCTCTCTCTACTTCCTCCCCCCCTCTCCATACCCACACATATATTGGAGTCCTCTTCTTTTCTAATTTCATAGGATCATAGACTTAGACATAGAAAAGGCATTAGAAGCCGTCAAATCCAGTTCCTCATTTTGCAGTTGAAGAAAGCAAAGCAGAGAGAAACATGCCAAGGATTTCCTAGTAAGTTTCTGCAGTGAGACTTAACTCCAAGTTTTCCTGACTCCTACCTCAGAGCCTTATTCCTCATGACATGTCTCAAAATTCCTGTTCTTGATCATGTATTCCATTTACAGAGAACCTGATATATTATTGCCCATTTGGTGCTTTTCAGGATTATCACCCTCATTTTCTTTTCTTTTCTTTTCTTTTTTTAAGCAAGTGACTAAACTAAAGTCCAAAGAAAGGCTCAGGAACTTGCTAGAGATGGCACGAAGAGTCTCTGCCTTTTGGAACTCTGTTCAAACAATTAGACAATCTGATTTCTCTGAGTCTTGAATTAGGTCCTAAAGAGTTTTGAGGTCTCTTAGTCACAATTTCCCATATTGCTTCACTAACTGATTCACAGAAGCAAAACTTTGGCAGTTTCTGGATTGCAATGCCTTGTCACCTTGGGGAAGGGAAGCTCTCCCACAGAGTCCACATTTATTCACCCTGGCCTTGGCCATGAGGAAATAGACCTAGAGACATAAATGGCTTATCCAGTGTTTCACAGATATTAATACACAGAGGCAGGATTTGAACCTTGGCTCCAAAGCCAGTGTTTTTTTTTTTTTCTGATGTATCATCCTGCCTTGGAGTTAGGAGGACCTAGATTCAAGTGCCAATGGGCAATAACAATTCTCTCAGGTGATGAGTTGCCAAGCATTGTGGGGACTGCTGAAATAGCAGATCACAGAGATATAGAATGAACAGAATCCCCCTAGTGAATTTTCACCATTTAAAAATAATATTTTAACATCAAAAATAAATAAATATAATTAATAGTAAAAATAATTCAAAGAATGGGACTGATTTTTGAACACAGCTAATGTGAGAATTTGTTTCTTTTAGATAAGCATATTTATTAGAATGTATCACATGTTTATAAGAAATCATATAGTACATTATTGTGTTGGATATATTATCTATAAAAATAAATAACTCAAAATATTCATAACAAACCTAATTTATTAAAAATAAAAATAATAATTCTTATTTAATCCATCAGACTTTAAATACTTTTTATAACATTACTGAATACTGTATGAATAGTCTGTGTGATTAAAGCTCTAACTAAAAATTAGAGTTACCACACAGTAAAAGCTACTATTTCTCCAAGTTAAACACAATATCGTATTTGTTTTAATATTGTTTTAAAGTGAAAGCAAGTGGACCCACAGTTTAATCCAATGTATTTCAGTTTTACAATCCTACCCCTTTATGGGTTAAGTTGCTCTTAGACTGATAAACTGATAAATATTGTTTTATTTATGCTCACTGAACACCATAGGGAACTTTTCTCCCTGGCTAAATTTAAAGACTGGGGGAGAGGGGAAGCCAATTATTGACTTTTTCACTTCCAATGTTGCCTAGTAAGATGAAACCCCTTTCAAAAATGAGTTAGAGGCCATAACACAGTACCCTTCTAAGAAAAAAAAAATTAAACGACTTCATAAATGGAGCCCTTAAACAAGCTAATGTAATCAGATTAGGCCTAAACATAAGGGACTCTTACATTCTCTGAGTACAAATCTTCCCTTTTCAGGGAGAGCCCCTGTGGAGGTATGAACAGAAAGCCAGGCTCAGGGAGAGTGCGACTGATTGCCTGTCTGCATGTCCTATTTATCATTAAGACAGTATTTATACATTTGTTCTCACTGCGTGATTCAGAAGGGATTTCCTGTGAAGTAAAGAGCTTCACCACTTCATGACAAAATTGGACTGGGTTGGAAATAGCCACGAAATTTGCTTAGAGTTCCTCAGAAGGTTCTTTCCTCTGTATTATTTTTCTTTTAAAAATTGTAGGTTCTATAAAGTCAAACACCCTCCTTAGAAAACATCTTTGCTGCCATCCCACAATTCATAAATGGGCAAAAGATATAAACAGATAATTTTCAGATGAAGAAATCAAAGCTATATATAGGTATATGAAAAAAAAATTCTCTCAATCACTACTGATTAGAGAAATGCCAACCAAAACAATTCTGAAATATCCATCAGATTGGCTAAATTGACAAAAGGGCAAAATGACAAATGCTGGAGGGGATATGGAAAAATGGAGGCACCTATACACTGTTGGGGGAAACTAAACCAATCCAAACATTCTGGAGAGCAATTTGAAATTGCACCTAGGGAGTTCTAGACCCAGCAAAACCATTGGTGGGTCTGTTTTTCAAGGAGATCAGGGGAAAGGAAAAGAACCTTTATGCTCCAATATATTTATAGCAGCACTCTTGTGGTGACAAAGAATTGGAAATTGAGGGGATGCTCATCAATTGGGGAATGGCTACACAAAGTATGGTATATGATTGTGATGGAATACTACTGTGTCATAAAATACTTGAGCTGTCTAATTTTTTAAAAACTTTGAAGGAATTACATGGGATAATAAACAGCAAAATAAGTAGAATCAAAAGAACATTATGCACAGCTACAGATTTAATACTTGAAGAAATAACTTGTGAATGTCACCTCTAGAGAAGGAACTAAAAAATGGAAAAATGAGAGACATAATCTTTATATACATATCTATTTCCCAGATGATGCCTTCTGTGATTCAGGGAGGAGAGTGAGGGACTGAGATTCTTAAAAAATAAATTCTATTAGTAAAAAAAAAATGTAATTCAAAAGAAAGGAAACCCCTTCCCCACCCCACCCCCCCTGCAAGACTTCTTGGTTTGCCTTTGCCTGAAGGGTTTGGCACCACAGACTTCCTTCCCTATTTTAGGGGATGTCCTTTTTTTGGTTTCTACTCCTAAAAAGCCCATTGCTGACAGAAGTTCTCTGAAGGTAGATTGGGTATCTCCTGCAATTTATTCACAGCTACATTGTTCCTTTCTTCTTAGGGTTACAAAGTCCTTTGCAAAGATATAAACTCTAGCCCTTGGACCAGTTTAGCCAAAGGCCAGATGGTACTGCAGTCATTTTCTTTTTCCTGCCTGTCCTAGTAAGCTTTTCTTGTCTCTTCCTCATCACATTTTTTCTTCCATATACTTTTCTCCTCTTCCATAATGCTTCATGCTAACAGAGAAACCTAGATTTATTTACTTCATTAAAAAAAATGATCCTTGCAACTCAACTATTCTCCTCTGGTAGCCCAGATAATTGAAAATTGGCTCTAGTGATTTTTAATCTCTAGCATCCGTTGGCTGTACTTTTGCATATTTGAAATACACATACTCCTCACCTCCATCTGTTAGAATTCCTAGCTGCCTTCAAGGCTCAGCTCAAGCCACCACTTCCTCTAAGAAGCCTTTCCCAGCCCTCCCCTTTACACTCACTCCAACTGTTGGGTTTCCCACTCCATAAATACAAGTAAGACTGTTGGCATACCTGGTATATTTGCATTTGAGAGGCAGACAGGAATATGGGATAGAAGCCTGGCCTTGGAGGGAGGAAGACATTGGTTCAAGTCTTGTTTCTGCCATCTGTAGCAAATCATTTAACCTTTCAGTGCCCTCAGCAACTTTCTTTCTTTTAATCTTCTCATCAACTTTCTTAAACAAACTTGTTGTTCAGTCATTTTTTAGGTGTCTCTGACTCTTCATGGTCCCATTTGGGATATTCTGGAATATTTTGTCATTTCCTTCTTCAGCTCACAGATGAGGAAATGATGCCAATAGGGTTAAGTGATTTGCCCAGGATCATACAGCTAGTAAGTGTTTAAGGCCTGATTTGAACTCATAAAGATGTGTCTTACTGATTCCAAGCCCAGTACTCAATCCACTGGGCCACTTAGCAAAAAGTTAAGCAAAGAATTTTTCAGTCTTCGGTGGTAAAAGCTCTTTACAAAGTACTCTCTAGCTTGCTGAAATCTTTATCCACATGTACATACATAGAAACACACATATTCTTATGTATGAATACATGAACACAAATATAAATATACACATATGTATATAGAATTTGCTTAGCTACTTATTTCAGATAGTAGAATGTAAGCTCCTTGAAGGCAGGGATTATTTGCGTTTTTATTTTTGTATTCACAGTGTCTTCCAAGCAGGCTAGGAATGATTTTTTTCAAATGTTCTTCAGCAGAATAGAGAAAGAATCTTCATGGGACCGTATTAGGCTTTAGGAGGAAAGGGGAGGTAGGAGCCAACCAGCTTGAGTATGAGCAACATCCTAAAGACAGAAATGGAATGATATAAAGGAAGATAAAAGATAAAAGAGGACCAAAAAGACCATGAAATTTTATGGGGTAAAGCTGACAGTGAGCACATACCAAAAAAAAAAAAATCAACCAGTGATCTAGTTGAGCCATTTACTTATGGGGCCCCCAAACTGAACACTGATATTTTTCTTCCGAAAACCATCCCTAATTATAACATTTTGAAAAATCAGAACAGTCAAGAATTGGGCTGATGGCCGAAGTGTTTCTGAAATAAAGATCAGATCTCTCAAGTATCAAACTACACTGCCGAATGACTAATTGTGGGATGACTAATTCCTGTCTCTCTTCCAAGGCTTGCTTTTACAGTGGCCAAGTACACATACCATCAAGATGTTGTTATCACGCTACTCCCAACTTCACTCATCTCAAGAAGATGGAAGCTTTGAGGAGCCTAGTGTGATCTCCATGTGACATTCTTCTTTTCTGAAGAAGGAGGGGCCATTCATCTTCATAACTTCTTCCCCTGCCTTGATAAGAGCATTTAGTTTGATGTCTGTTGATGCTTCTATAAAGTTGGCTTTCAAGAAAGGGGAAAAAAAATCTCTCCCTTTACCCCCGCTGTGCTGGAAGAAGATGAATATTCAGGTTGACATAAAATGAAAACCTGCCTCTCTCCCGCTTTCATTAGTCTTCATTATGTGACCACGACAGGTTTAATTGCTGCCCAGCATACATAAGTAATAAAAATGTAAAATGTTTAAATGAACTGTGGCTCCCAAAAGCCATTATAAAAGATTAATGACAAGCACTCTTTGCTAACTTAACCGTCTTTGAGAAACACATCTTAACAGCCCTTGTGGTTACAGTGATATTAGAACAATATTTGCCTGACCACTTTGTCGCAAATCATTATGCATCAAGTTTTGATGGCTTTGATTAGTCTGTCTTCAGTAAGTCTGACTTCTTGACATATTTTAATCCAATTTTCTTGTTCTTGATGACTTGGCTCTCCCTACAATCCATAGCATTTTCAGGTACTCATAATAACATTAATATTCTGCTGTTTAAGATCTGCTGACTCTTGCTAAAAGCTCCAAATGGTAGGACTTCACGTAGTCTTAACTTTTTCAGGTGATGGATTTTCCTAGGCTTTGGAGAAAGATGTCAGCCTGCTCTTCATGGTTAACTATTGGGGTCCATACTGTGTACAGATCACTTTCAATATAATTAGAGAACATATTCAAAAGGTAGCCTTTTGGTATGTCTCACAACCATAAGTGAAGAAATTTACCCCTTACCTCTTCAGAATCTATCTTGAGATCCAAGCCATTGTAACAATCTCTTCATGTCTCTATCACTGCTATGATGTCCATATCCAAACCTTTGGACCACCAGGTTCTGATAATACTGCTACAGACCCTCCAAACCAGTGGTCTTTAAAGTGGGGTATAAGGCATGACTCCTATGGGGCATAGCTTAACTCCAAAGGATGTGAGAATAGGAAGATGGATCCTATCCCCTATTTCCCACAACACCCAGTCCTGGGACTTTTTTCCAACACCACCATATCTACCCTTTGTGCATTGTAGTCCAATACTTTCATGCTCCAGTCTTTTTCATCAATTTTGCTCTCAGCTTTCCCCATTCCAGGCTAGGCATTGGCCCCTGAGGGCAGTTATAAGAACCCCAACTTAGGTACATATATAAGCACAAGAATTACTTGGAAAATCCCTGCCCCCTCCCCCAATTCTCTGCCTCCATATATATGATTATGTATGTGTATGTAGATATATATATATATATATGCATGCACATGAGAAGTATATATATAATTGGTATATATGATAAAAAATATTTGGAGACCATTGTTTTAGACCATACCAGGTTTTCAGTAGGTCAACTAAAAATCTACATCCTTGTCTAATTGCCACAAGCCAATCATATAGTGTCTCAAAAGATATAACATTAGGTTATTATTATGAGAAGACCACGCTGAGAATGAAGCCACACATGCTGTTTGTCATGAACTTGTGGTAACAGCTACTTTGTTTTGTTTTGTTTTTCTTGAATACATTTAATTTTCTTTTTTTTTATTTGAAAAATTTCATTTAATTAATTAAGAATATTTTTCCTTGGTTACATGATTCATGTTCTTTCCCTCCCCTTCCCTCCAGCCAATGAGTAATTCCATTGGATTTTACATGTGTCATTGATCAAGACCTATTTCCATATTATTAATATTTGCATTAGGGTGGTCACTTAGAGTCTACATCCTCAATCATATCCCCATCAACCCTTGTGATCAAGCAGTTGTTTTTCTTCTGCGTTTCTACTCCCACAGTTCTTCCTCTGAATGTGGATAGCGTTCTTTCTTATAAGTCCCTCAGAATTGCCCTGGATCATTGCATTGCGACTAGTAGAGAAGTCCATTACATTCGATTGTACCACAGTGTATCAGTCTTTGTGTACAATGTTTTCCTGGTTCTTCTCCTTTCACTCTGCATCGATTCCTGGAGATCATTCCAGTTCACATGGAATTCCTCCAAGAACAGCTACTTTGGATCAAGACTAGGCTCTAAATTAAATTGTGCTTGCTATGGTTTTATCATGAAAAATGGGATGATATAATGAAAAAATGTGAAATTCTTTGCTTAGTGCTGTGTAACTAGAACTATGTACCCTTGAACTTCATCTCCCAGAATCCCTTTCCTTTTTCATCCCCATGTTACATTCTTATGTTTTCTAGATAAAGTTTCTGTAACTCTGCCCTCTCTCTCTCTCTCTCCTCCCATTAAGTGATTATTAATAAATCTTATAAAGTATAATACTTGGAGTATTGGATATTAATTTTTAATCTTACAGTGTGTACAACTGAAACTCTTGTATGTTTTCTTGATTATCTTTGAGACTGATTGTTATGTGTTATATACACAGTGTTTTCCTTGATTAGTTCAGTTTAGATACTTCACGAAAAGAAACTGGAAGGCTTCAAAAGTGAGTTACCAAGTATCATCTGAGACTCCTAAGCACTCAGCTCACCTTCATAAAAAATTGTGGGGGGCAGCTGGGTAGCTCAGTAGTTTTAGAGTCAGGCCTAGAGACAGGAGGTCCTAGGTTCAAATCTGACCTCAGACACTTCCCAGCTGGGTGACCCTGGGCAAGTCACTTAACCCCCATTGTCTAGTTCTTACCATTCTTTCTACTTTGGAACCAATACACAGTATTGATTCCAAGATGGAAGGTAAGGGTTTAAAAAAAAATGTGTAATGCTTATTTGTGAGATCCTTCTGTGTTCACCCATGAAATTTTAGTTGGAACCAATATCAAGTTTCTATATTTAAAACCTAAATGTGCCTGCAATTGATGACTCAGTAGAAGAAGAATGTTAGAAGACAGAGAAATATGTCCTCAGAGACATAAGGGGGAAGAGGGTAGGAAAAGTCATGTTGCAGAAGATTGACATTTTTATGCCAATCCAATCTATTTCAGGTCCAACCTGACCAATCCTGGAAATGGAAGACAAATTATTGAAACAAAAACAGAAGAGAATGGATGAGGAAAAAACCAATAACAATAACAGCAAGGCAAAAATAGAATAAGAAAGGAGAAGGGGTTTCTCTACAATTCTTCCTATACTTCTCAGATCCTTCCTTCTGTCCCATTTGCCTATACATTTAAGTGAGTAAGAACCATTAAATGTCCATGTTTCCCATGTGTTGGAAGTCTGATTTGGTTCTCTCAATGGGCAGGTCAGAACTGTACAAATTGGAGCCCTCCCCTTGACCACTTTTGGTTCAGGAAATACTATGTTTACTTAGGTATGTAATATGACATCATAATTATTGCCACTGAAACTTAATGTGATGCCACAGATAGACCTATGACTTCATGTGGAAAAATAACCCACAAGACCAGAGCACTTATTTGCAAATGAACACTGAGGCTCTGTTTATAAGCTCCCTTCCCCCATACACACACACACACATGCATGCATGCACGCACGCACACACACACACACACACACACACACACACACACACACCCCTTCCAAATTCGTTTCTACTTGACCACAATAGATTTCACATTGTGAGGGAAAATAAAATCTCAGCCATGAGAGGTACCCTGCTTTTTTTAAGATGAAACATAATCCCCAGAGCAAATATGCTCCCTGTTTGTTTTCTATGTTGGCTGGAGCCCCCTCCTCTCCTCTATTTATAAAGGGGCAAATTAAGCCAATCTTCGGCTGACTCAAGCATATCAAAAACATACTGTGCAAAGTAGGATGCCCACAGATCCAGCAGAAAGGGAGACCACCAGGAATGCTCAGCAAGCAACAATGGCCCTCATTGTCTACAGTCACCCAGTAGCCAGGAAGGGTTAACCAGGCGCTTGGAATCAGCAGTCTGGCAGGCAATGCTACTCTGTAGGCAGCCCTCAGCCCGGCGGTAAATACTAGTTTTACATTTTTCGGTATGCCAGCCCCGAGTGTTATACTGAACCTTCATCTCCTTATGAAAGCCTCCATTTGGCAGGCTCCTCTCTACAGGCTTCCCCACCTTCTCCCTTGGCACTCACAAAGGGGAAAGAGAATGTGGGCCCCTGGGCCAGTGGTGTCCTTTCAGGTACCCAAAGGAGTGCAAGCAGTACACAGCCCTCTGGAGCAAGTGACTTAGCAGAAGGGAAGGCTGCGCTGTGAACCAAACACAGCTGTTTCTGGGATAAATATTGACAGGCTGTGAAGCAAGACTGTTTTACATCTTGACATAGAGCCATATCGAAAGGCAAAATTTCAGAGAAAATTTGAATTTTTCCTTTCACAAGATAAAAATGCAGATCCCCATCCCAGACGCCAAATGCAGTGAGGGAGAATAAGGGACTTAGTGGCCCATGAACAATATGAACTCTGTACATTGAATACTGCAGGGAAATTGGAGGCAGTGAGGGCAGCGGTGGTGATCAAGGTCCAAAGCCAGCAGGTGGCAGCCAGCAGAAATATCCTAAGGGACAGGGAAAGATGACAATCCATGTGAAAATGACCCCAAGAAGTGGCAAACGGTCAGGATGTCTGTGGGGCAGCTTGCTTACGAATCTGCCGGGCGAGGAATATTCCTATCTGGGAAAGAATGCAGAGGGGGAGAGAGCCCAGGGGAAAAAACCTTTCCAACAGTTCAAACTTGAAAACAAAAAAAGATTCAAGTAGCAGAAAAGCAGTAGCTGATGTTGAAAATGTAAAACAAAAGATGATTTTTTTTCTTTAAAAAAAAACATTTTGTAAATAAAGAGTGGAAAACAAGAGGAGAAAGAGCAGGTGACTTGGAAAGGAAGGAGGGTAATCAGACTTGTGACACTAAATATCTGAGATAATAAATTACTCTTCAAAACTATCTCTAGATAAAGGCTTGAGAAGTGCCACATAGCAGAGAAACTGATAAGGCATTCACAGAAAAATGTAAAGATAAAATAGCCATCATTTGTTTATTAGTGATAGTGAGTGAGGTTCAAGGTCAAAATGGATAATTAAAATCCACAAATAACCTCCCCAAACCTAGTGGATCACATGATGTCAACCTCTTCTTCCCCAAATTGTTTCCATGAACAAAGCTGCTCATCAGAAGGGGGCAAAATGAAGGCTTTGGTTTCATTCTTTTCCCTCTCTTTTTTCAAAAGAATTAACAACTGAAATGACCCTACAACAAAGCCAAGGAGATACAATGAATCCTAGCTAATCATAAATGGAATAATCTGCTCCTAAATAGTCCAAAATCTAATTTATGTGCTGGAAATAATATTATGCCTTTTGGGGGAAAATCCTATTTCCCCACCTCCTTAGCCACAAATGGAAGAATATCCTTGATATCTATCTACCTCCTCAACTGACGTGTGGTAAAGTACAAAACTAATGTTTATCCTGCCTTCACATAGCATTAGTATATAAGGGAGAATTTTAAGCCTTTTATGTTGTTGGTCATATCCACAAGTGAGGGGCCAAGAATTTGACTGGATTGGTAGAAGAAACAGCGACTTTACTCACTGTCTCAGTTACCTTTTCTCTTGACCACTAGTCTATGTGGGAGAATGGAAGATGTTTAAAGTTAAAAAACAGAATGACTTTGAACTCCAGAAATGATAGAGAGTGAATAATCTTTCTAAAAATAAATTAAGTTAATGTGTAAGATAAATGAACCAAAATCTACTTTCCTAAAAGAGCTATTAAAAAATCTTCTGACTTTGAGCTAAAAGAGTATAGCAGAACCTTTTCTGCAAATGAGGAAGAGATGGCCAATGCTGTGCATGGAAACCAGAATGGGGAAGCAGAGGGAAGCTTCATAGTCCAATCCAATGGAGCTGTGTTTGGCAGCCAGTAAGCATCTAGCAGAGGAGGGTTACAGAGACTATATGTCTGTCCAAGAAGCATCCAGCACAGCCCTATAGGGTACAGGTCTGACAGGAGAAGTAGGAAGACATGACTAGGAGAAATCACTGGATCCGCAGCATCAGAAACAGAAGTTGCACATCTACGCATGCTGTTCACATGTGTTTGTCACAAGCTGGATCCCTCCAAACTTGTTCCCTATGTGCATCCACTCTTCCCACTGATGCATGTCTATTTATGGGAGAGCACGCCCCAGGTTTATTGAGGAAATGTTTTACTGCATCTTTGTTTACTGTATCATCTTATTAAATGCTTTAGCTTTGAACTAATTGTAACTTGGGGCTGCCTGTTAAAGGTAAATACATTAATGTGGACTTCAGAGCGGAGGCTTTGAGAATGAAAGCACAGAGTACAGTGAACCCTGCGTTGTTGTCTTTGGGGGATTCACTAAGAAAGTTGGGGTGCTATTCCCAGGCACTAACATTTTTGGTACTTCTTGGTTTATAAAACAGTAGAGCAGCTCATTTCCCTTACAACAACCATGTGAGTACTTGCGAGAAAAAATGTCCATCTTATCATCAACGTGGTTTAATGAGACTGAAGATAGAGAATGAATTCAATGTGAATCTATTCCCTTTCTCCTTCCCTTTGTGCTATAAACACTTGGACTAACCTGACTTGAAGCTGTATCCATGGTATCTGTGAGACTGATGAGAATAGCAAAGAAAGGAAGACAGAGACATTGCCCATTCCAAATCCCCAAGAAAATTTTTTTATGTTGGAACAGTTTCTAGGTCTGTCCCCTCAATCTTGGGATCAGCTACCCCTGTGGAGGAGGCGACTTGGAGGTTCTGGGTAGAGCAATTCCTCAACACCCTTAACACATAATAATATCTGACATATAGCACTCTAAGGGTTGCAAAGCACTTTACATAGATTAGCTCATTTGCTCCTTAAATGATTCTGTAGGATAGGAATGTCAAGTATTATCATTTGCATTTACAAGCGAATAAACTGAGGCTCAGAAATGCAAAGTGATTTGCCAAGATAACACATCTGGGAAATGTCAAAAGAGAAATCTGAACTCAGGTTTTCCTGACTTTATATAGAGAATTCTTTCTGGTACACTACAGTATCCCTATCTCTCCTTCACATTCTATCAGAACTATAGTATTTCCTCTGGAATA
This sequence comes from Monodelphis domestica, assembly GCF_027887165.1. NCBI lineage: Eukaryota > Metazoa > Chordata > Mammalia > Didelphimorphia > Didelphidae > Monodelphis > Monodelphis domestica. The sequence continues at coordinate 225,576,338 of NC_077229.1, forward strand.
TGGTCTATACTTCTGTGCCCTTGTGCCAGGAATGTTCTTCCCACTCGTCATCTGTGGAATTACTAGCCATCTTTCAAAGTCCAAGTTCAATGCTTCCTTTCTCATGTAGCCTTTTCTGATCCTCCTAGTAATAAGCACTTTGCCCTGCTCAGACATCACAGAGGATGCTATTTTGCACATTACTCATGCTCTTATGAAGTATTATAGCTATCTGTGTATGTGTCTTCTCCTTCTTCTAGACCATAAACAAAGTCTACAGTTAAATCCCGATTGGCACAAGTATTCAAATTCACATTATTGAAAGTTATATTTACATATTTGTCTTTGGGTTCAACCTACTGAAAATAAGCAGTGGGAACTAAATTAATGCAAGCACTTCAAGAAATTCATTATTCACAATAATTGGGAGGTGGCACATTGAATAAAGCACCAAGTCTGGAGTCAGGAAGACCTGAGTTTAAATCCAACCTCAGATAGTATCTATGTGGCCTTGGGCAAGTCACTTAATCCTGTTTGCCTTAGTTTCCTCATCTGTAAAAATGAGCTGGAGAAGGAAATGGCACATTCTAGTATCTTTGCTAAAGAAAGCCCAAAATGGAATCTCAAAGCATTGGACACAACTGAAAACAACTGAACAACAATTTGCATATCTTACAAAACTTTGTACATCCTCTAACCCCTAGCACACTTATAAGGTCATTAATCAATGTTTGTTCAATATTCTCTCTTTTTCTCTGCTGGACCATTGTTCATCTAAGCTCCCTTACTTCTGTCATAGGATTGCTCACTTCCTGATGCCATCCCACAGGGTGAGGCTAGGTTAAGTATTAAATTTCTCCATAATGAAATAGGCCACATCTCTATTTGCTGATCATCTGCTGTCTACTGTCATCAATATTTCTGCAACTTGGCCCAAGTTCTTTGAAATATTCCTTAGAACTGAGTATAATTCTATGCACACAGTGGATGCTTGATAAATACTTGTTGGGTGATGAATGAAATCCATGTTTCCTTACTTTGATCTCATTGTACTATCTTGTTGAGTAATAAATTACCTTATTCTCTCATCAAGATTTTCATATCTTTCTAATATTTTTAGATGTTTATCATGCCTTTTCTATTCTCCCAACCAAGCTAAACACAGTTGACTCCATTCATATTTCTTCAGTTACTTGATTCCCCCAATTTAGTTTCTTGTACCTGGATTCACTCCAGCTTGCCTACATTTTTCTGTTTCCCAGATGTTCTGAAATGAAGCTAGGATTTTAGGGATGTTCTAAACAGATTTATCTAGAAAGTATTCTATGAAGGGGGATTGGGAGTGTGGAGAGAGACCAGAGAAGAGAAGATTAATGAGTGAGTCAGAAGTTGAAAGAAAGGGCACTAAATTCAACACAGGCTCATACTCTTGGAGCCATCTTTAATGCTCTCAAACTCTAACATCCAATCAGTTGTCAAATCTTTCATATCTTTCTCTACAATCTCTCACTGAATATAGATCCCTCCTTTCCACTCCCATTGTAACTATTCTAACTCAGATTGAAAATATTTCCCTCATATATTATTGTAACAACCTCTTAACTAGTCTTATGTCTAGTCTGTGCCTATTTCATTCCTCTAAAGCGTACCTTGGGCCATCATTATAAAAGTTTTTTAGTTGTTTCATTGGTGTCCAACTCTTCATGACTCCATTTGGGGTTTTTTTGGCAAAGACATTGGAGTGGTTTCCCATTTCCTTCTCCAGCTCATTTTACAGATGAGGAAACTGAGGCAAAAGGATTAGATAATGAAATGTCTAAGACTGGATTTGAACTCAGGCCTTAGCCTAGTGCTCTACTATACCACCTTGCCATCCATAATAAAAATAACTAGCATTTGTATAGCACTTTAAGACTTGCAAAGTGCTTTTACAAATGTTATTTTGCTTCATTCTCACAACTCAGGGAGGTAGGTGCTAGTAATATTCCTTTCATATAGATGAGGAAACTGGGGTAGATAGAGATTGACTTGCTCAGGATTACTTAAACATCTTCCCTGTTGCCTACTGGATAAAATATGAATTGTACCTCATTTTGAAATTCCAGGGACTCCAAAAATTAACTTCAAATTTTACATTTCTGAATACTTCCTTCACATCTTATATTACTTCCATCCACATATTATATGGCCCAATCACTTTGTACCACTTTCCATCCTTAACCATTTGTCATTTCTAGAATGAGCTGCCCTCCTCCTTGTCTTCCCTTTCTTTGATGCCAATTCACTCACCTTCTCCTCCCCAAAATTTTCCTTTATTCCTTAACTGAGGGTGATTCCTCCTTTCTCAAGTTTCTTAAAGCTCTTTGCCTGGACCACCATCTTGTATTTATAACATTGAACCTTGCCTAAAATAATAGCAATTCAAATTTATATAACACATTTGATGTTATAAAGCACTTTTTTACATAATCAGCTCTCTTAAAAGTAATTTGTGTGTCTCATTACTTCCATTTTATAAGAAAAAATTGACTCTCCAAGAGGTTAAGTGACTTCTCTTTAGTTATATATAAGGGAAATTTTGGAAATAGGACTTTAACCTACATCTTTTGGTGTAGGTCCAAGATTCCTTCTATTATGCCACACCGCTTAGTTATTTTTCAACTTCTTGAGGCTAAGACAATTGTGTACATAGCTTAGTACTGTAGTTTGTACATAATTCAAAGAGCTCTAATTTCACCTTCATGTGAATACTCTTTTCAGTAGTATTACAACACTCTTCCCTGACACTCCACATGTATTGCCTCATGGCTGGAGTAGGCGACCCTCAAAATCTGGTTTTACTCTTTGAAACAGTGACCAGTGAGAAAGCCACCTCTTTTACATATGCTTTCCTTTCTGATGGGAAAAAGTAAGGAGGGCAGGATAAGTAGGTATGGAAGGTTTGAGTTTCCCCTTTTCCAACAACTCCTTTTCCCATTTTCCCCATTTCTGATGTGAAGATTATCATCCTTTCAACTACATTGGTTTCCAATTTTGGTGTTATCCTCAATTTCTCACTCTCTCTCACAGAGCATATCTAATCAGTTGTTAAATATGTTGTTTCCACATCTACTATCTCTCTCCTATCCATCCTCTTCTCTCTACTCATACAGAAATATTTGCCCCCCCCCATCACTTCTGACCTGGACTACTGCTATAATGTCCTAATCAATCTCCTCACCATAATAGACTCCATACTTTGTCTATCTTCCACATCTCTGTCTAAATGGTTTCCTTATGTCACTCCCTCAAACAATAAAATTCAATGGCTCTCCTTTGGGGGGAAAAAAAGCACTTTTAAAGTACCTACTATGTGCCAGGTACTTTACAAATATTATCTCATTTGATCTTCACAACAAGCCTGGGAGAGAAATGCTATTATTATTCCTATTCTACAGTTGAGAGAAGGCAGAGAGAAGTTAAGTGGCTTGCCCAAGGCCACATGGCTATTAAATATCTGAGGATAGATTTGATGGACTATAGGTCCAAATCTCTATCCATTACACCACCTAGCTCTCACTTTAATTATTCTAGATCCAAACATTATTTCATCTTAAATTTATTTTCAAATGTATATTTTTGTACAAGTTTGTAATGTTCATAATTATGTATATGGTACTCTACATATAATGGAAGTAAATGTGCATTGGATATGTGTACTCAAGATTTTTTTTTTTAATCAAGAGGTAAAAAAGTTTGGAGCCTTATGGTGTAGAGCATAATGTCACTATTAAATTTTTTAATTAATTAATTAGTTTGCTACATTAAAATTTCCAGGTAACTCCCCCAGTCCTTCCCTTCTCCACACTGATTCTTATCCTGTGTAATTCTTGTCTATGTTTTCTCATCAGTTTTCCACAGGAGGTTTACCCAACATATGGAGGAAGAGGGGACTTTAATACAGGGAGTATCAGTGCTGCAAAAGGATTATTCATTTGTGTTCCTTCACATTTGCTTCAAAACTAGCCCATCTCCTAGCGGATATCCCTTTCATACTTTCTTGCATATAAATTGCTACTGGTTATTGGTTCACAAGGCACCTTTGCATAGATCTGGTTTGCCAAATTCCCAGGATTTTTTGATACAATACTCTTTGGGTGACTGGGAGAAGGTCTTCTTCAGAGGGTCTGTCCATGAGACCCAAACCAGAAGAACTATGTCTGCATGTGTGAGTTTTTAAAAAGGAAGACTGGCTAAATGAAAGGAGGCAGATGGAAATGAGGAGGCGATTCCCAGGGGGAGAACAAGGAAGAAGAGAAATGTGGCTGCTCCAAGCTTTTCCCCTAGGGTCCTTGTCTCCTACGAATCACAAATAATGAGATATATAGATACAGCAACTAGCTAAATCGAACTCATCATTCCTGATGGAAAGGGCTAAAGAAACAAAGGTCTAGATGCAAGTACCACACAGAGCCAGCAGGGAGGAGAGTTCTTTCCTGTTTGAGGCAAGCTAACCAGGATATGCCATCCCCAAGAATTACAATCCTCCCATATGGCTGCCTCAAAAAATCCTGAAAGTAATAATGACTAATCCTTTGTGGACTCCACCTATGGGCAGAGATGAAGGAAGGAAGTTTGAGTAAAGTATGACATTAATATTTGCACAGGAGATGCCATTATGAGGAAGGGACTTTAAGGATGCATTTTACTTCTACAAAACAAATTTAAAAAATAGTTGGCAGAAAACACAAGAGAATTTGGTGTCCTTCTGTACTACAGTCATGTGGCTGCACAGGTACAGTCAATTATAGATTATCATTCACTTAAGCTGCCCTTATATTTGCATCAATATATACAAAGCTAATTCATTCAGAATTTGTAGAGGAAAAAAACCTCAAATATAGGAATAATTACTTCTCTCTCTTTATCATCATTTTTTGGTAGTAGTACTGTCCATGATTTCTCCCATAGCTTCAGAAAATCTAAGAGTTTGAGGGGATATTAGAAGCAATCTAGAACAATCCATCTGGAGGCAGCCAGGTGGTACATTGGATAGAATGCTGGGCCTGCAGTCAGAAATGCCTGAGTTCAAATCCAGCCTCAAACACTTACTAGCTATGTGGCCCTAAGCAATTCACTTAATCCTATTTGCCTCAGTTCCCTCAATTGAAAAATGAACTGGAGAAGGAATTGGCAAACCACTCCAGTATCTTTGCCAAGAAAATCCCGAATGGCATCATGAAGAGTTGCACACAAATGGAAAACCACTAAACAACAAAGAACAATTCATCTATCTGAACTAGAATCTCCTTTACATGGTACCTGATAAAAGGTTATCCAATTTATGCTTAAAAAATTCTAGTGAGTTGAACACATTCTTACCCACACTAGTCCATTCCACTCTTGGATAACTCATTTTTTTGGTTTCTACATGAAGCTTTCCCCTTTCTAAAAATGTTGAGGGTCCTTCAATGCTCCTAAAACTGCATTTTCTCCAAAACCAACCTTCTCTGGGTATACTTGGTTGGGCACAATTGTTCTTCCCATCCTTGTTTACTTTCTTTGCTTTCATTTTGCCATTCAGTACATCAAGGACTGAAATGCTAGTGTACAAGTGTGGTGGTTTTACTTGTCATTGATGAAGAAAATGATTTGCTAAGCAACATTGCAAGATTATTCCATTTCTCATCTGCTTGTTGTCATCCCTTAAATTTACTCTTTAAGTTCTCTTTTTAGCATTTAATTGGATCTCTCACCAGGCTTTCTGCAAATTCATTTTTTATTTTATTCTTTGTTATTGTTTTTTGAGGCAACAATGATTTTTTATCTTAAATCACAGGACCCTAGATCTAGGACTAGAATTTGAGGGGTGCTTATCCAATTTTCTCATCCTATCAATAAGAAAACTTAGGTCCAGAGAGATTACACTTGCCCAACATCAAACCAGATAATAAGGGGTAGAGCTGGGACTTATGCTCAGGTCCTGTGACTCCAACTTCAGACTTTTTATACTGCACAACACTGTCTCTGTCTTCTACCATATTTATAATATTTTGCAAATGAATTTTTATTTAACTTGATTTTGCTACTAAAATCTGTGATTCTCTACATGTGGATGAAGTCAAAGGATTGCTAGATGAGATGGTATATCTCTTATCTTTTTTATATAGCACTGCAATAATTCCTTTATGTCAGTTAAACCTGTAATAAATTTGAGCAAGTCATCCACTTTCTGGGCCATAATTTTCTCATCTGTAAAGTAAGGGGATTGGTCTAGATAACCTTGAAGGTGTCCTTTAGTTCTCTAGGACTAAATTTTAGATCCCTATGAAGGTTTGTACGCCCAAAGAATAGCAGGGAAAATACTTGTACAAAAGTATTCATAGCTGCACTCTTTGTGGTGGCAAACTGGAAAATGAAGCGTTATCCCTCAATTGGGGACTGGCTGAACAAATTGTGGTATCTGATAGTGATGGCTTACTATTGTGCTGTAAGGTAATGATCTGGAGGAATTCCATGTCAACTGGGAGAACCTATATGAACTGATGGAGAGTGAAACGAACAGAACCAGGAGAACATTGTACACAGAAAGTAAAATATTGTATAACAATCCAGTATAATGGACTTTTCCACTAGTAGCAATGCAATGAGTCAGGACACTCCTGAAGGGCTTTATGTGAAAGAATGCCATCCAAAACAAGAGAAAGAACTATGGGAGTAGAAATGCAAAAGCAAAACATATCACATCACTTATCTCACATACACACAGACACACACACATATAGTTATGTGATTTGGAGTTTGGGCTTTAAAAAAATCACTCTATAGCAAAAATGAATAATATGAAAATAGTATCAAGTGATAACATTTGTAAAACCCAGTGGAATTGTTTGTCAGCTCTGGGAGTGGGGAGGGATGACGGGAGAGAAAGAAAATGAATCATGTAAACATTGGAAAAATATTTTAAAAATAAAAATTTTTTAAATCAAGATCCTACGAAACTGTGATTATACATGTTAATGTCTGTTCTTTTATATATTTTCTATTTTTATTTATTTTATCTAATTTCTATATTTATCTATTTTATCTATTTTTAACCTAGCTTATTTGAATAGATTGGAGGGCCAGTTAAATCACACACTATATTTTCCCCTGTTCATGTTTTCTTTTAATTTTGTTTTTTGTTTGATCTTGATCTTTTCTATGACAAATCAATGTCCTGAGTATACACAGAATGCTGATTCAGAAATAACTCCCACATTGGGAATAATTAATTTCTTGCCAGTTAATATACAATATTTATATACAATCTTTCTTTCTCTCTCTCTCTCTCTCTCTCTCTCTCTCTCTCTCTCTCTCTCTCTCTCTCTCTCTCTCTCTGCCGCCTTACATGTTCTAAATCTTCTGACCATCTTCTTGAAGAAAGTATCCATATTTGGGCATGAATTTCTATAAAACCTCAAGTCTTTGCTCTCTTTAGTTTCTTTTTAGTTAGCCATATTTTCTACCATCTTTTTCTTTATCCTTTCACATTTATATATTATCTCAAATAAGGGAATTATGTAAAGTGATTTGCAAACATTAAAGTTCTATAAAAATGACAATTGCTTATAATTACTAGGTCTATATCCCAAAGACATCAAAGGAAAAAGAAAAGGACCTCTGTGTGTGTGTGTGTGTGTGTGTGTGTGTGTGTGTGTGTGTGTGTGTATGAAACAACTCTTTGTAGTGGCAAAGAACTGGAAATTGAGGGTATATCCATCAATTGGGGAATGGCTGAACAACTTGTGGCATATGCCTTTGATAGAATACTATGGTGAAATAAGAAATTACAAAGATATTCTAATCAATACAATGAGAGAGAAAAAGAATTTGGAAATAAAAATGTTAAAATAAATGTAAAAAATAAATACTTAAAAAAAAAGAAAATGTTAATTGTTGCTACTGACACTCCTACTCCTACAACAATGATGAGGACAATGACAACCTTTGCATTATAGTCATTGTGTTAAAGTATAAGATACTCCACTGGGGGAATCTTGCATACTTTTTCATAGAAATTCTATTCATTCTTTGCAAAAGAAGTTGACACATTAGATGTAATTTTCTCATAGTGTTCTTATTGTCTATAATAATCATGTGTACTATGATATTATATAATTGAAAATCTGTTACCCTAAAAAAGAACTACATTTCCTGGGAGCCCACTGACTTCCTGTTGTTATGCACTTCCTATAGGCAGGGGATATTAGGACATGGAGGGTCCCATCCTCTTTGGCGTATTGGTTCGATGGTGGTGAATGAGATTTTCAACAGGCTGAACAGCCATAGGCATGTGGTCTTTATTTTGTATCCTCCTTATTCCTTGATTTCTAATGATCATTAATAAACCTAAAATATAATATTTTAATATTTGAGATTAATTTTTAAGATAGCTTAGGTAAATTTTTTTAACCCACATTTCTCCTGCCAAGGCTTTTTGCCCACCCACCCACCCACCCACCCTTGAGGACTCCGAACTCTCTACTTTCTCTTTCCCTACTTTTTGCCCAGTCCCCCTCTCTACTATCCCTGATGCTTTAGTTTGAGGGACTTAGCCAGGGACTCTTGCTGAAGAAGAGATAAACTGCTTCTCTCGCCCATCTGCTTGAGACCATGTTCCTCAGTTCCTTGCTGCTGCCTCTGGCATTGCTACTCTTGATACTGCCTGCTCCTGCTCCTGCTCCTGCTCCTGCTCCTACTCCTGAATCCTCTTCCTGATCTCTGGCCCCAACCCTGACTGCTGTTGTTGGTCTTGCTGGGCTGCTGGTAGCTGCCAATATTTTTAAAGAGACTGGAGGTGAAAATTTTAAATCTTTTCAAACTCCATTGTTTTATGGAAGTCTCTGTATTTTATTGTATTTTGCTGATTGTCTACTTTAAGATTTAATTTTTTTGTTTTAAGTTCATATATTAATGTATTCAATACTATTCTGTTTCCCTGAATCAGTTTAATTTACTGTGTTTGAACTATTAGATATATCATTAGTTTTTCCCTATACCTACTGAACAAAATATTGTAAAATATTGTAAAAACCCATAACCAACGTTTTCTTCCATTTTGGCTTTGTTAAATTGGCACATAGGTGATTATGGACTCCATCAACCTGGTTAACAACCTTTATAGAATTTAATGAGTTAAATATCTCAAAATGATTTTAAAGGGTCTTTAGACATGAATTTTAGATTTTTTTTCAACAACTCTGACTGATTACTCTGCCTGCCCCTGAGTTATTTGTAATAAGAAGTAAGGGTCCATTTTAGTAGCTGACGTGAAGCACTATTATAATTCCCACCTCCCACATTTTAAAAAATGTGAATGGATGGGACATAATAGTCTCATACCAAAGGAGCTGGGAAGTTGATCCCAGGTCATGGTCCCCCTGAATGACTCCCAAGAGGGACCATCTCTCATTTGTAACTTTTCTGCTTTTCTACCCTTCCACCAGAATGATCTGTATTCTTGGTGACATTTTTTTAGACCCAACATCAACAGTACAGAGGATTTTTTTCTAGACTCCTCTACTACATTTTTGTAATGATGGCAGTAATAGATTTTTTAAAATATCTCAGACAAGGTTGTGAGATTGCTACACCTGAAAAACTTGTGACAAGTATCCATTAGCTTTAAATGTCATACAGAAAGCTCATGTGAATCCTAATGATAGTGGGTTTGTTTGCTATTGCCATTAAATGGGCTGTTATAACTTTGGGGATATTGATACTTTTTGAATGTACATTACCTTTTGTATTACTGTTCTTTATAAAACACTGTTACTTTGTGAAAATCATTTGCACTCACAGTGGATCATGATCAGGTTTGAAGGATGATATGAATCTCATTTTTGGGATGAGAAACCTTTTTCTCTACCTTTCCTTAGGTGACACAGTGTGTCAATGATTGTAAGCTATATATTTTTGATTTTTAAAACTTTTTTGTTATTGTTTTTCCTAACATGTGCAATATAGTATTTCAGTTTTATTTTTTTCTCCTTTTTGTATTTGAAGCACATGTCACCAGCATTGAGATTTTCTTTAACTTTTTTTTGATTTTGCTATAATATAAATTTAAAATACATTTGCTATAATATTATTATATCCCCAAAAAGCTTTAGACTATAAAAATGATGCCATTGATTGTTTAAAAAATTATGGGACTTTGCTTAATGATTCTGTCTGATTCCAGGAGAAGGGAATACAAAAATAGCCACTTCCCAGTGCCAAAGAGGCACAAAGCTAAATTGCATAGTGCCAATCAAGCACAATGTCAAAGAGACCAATCAATCCCAATGGGATTGATGAAATTTTGAGCCAAGACAAGAGAACTTGAACTTGTTTGGGGTTTGAGGTTGCAGCTGTTTTGACATATGTCAAAGGCAGGTCTTCCTTGTTCCACATTCTACCAAGTATCTCAAATTTGACTCCTACCTTGATCCTATAATCTGGTCCATTTTCCATCTTTCATAGTGTGGCAAACTTTCTATAGTCCTGGCTACTGATTGGCTAAGTGCACAATTGCTTAAGTCCTGGCTACTGATTGGCTAAGTGCACAATTGCTTAAATCAATTTAATTGGGCCCTGATTCAAGGACCTGCTTTAGGTTTATTTTCCTTTACTTATATGTTTTACACATAAGACTTTGATACTTTATATTTAATCCAGACATTATTTTTTCTCCTTTATTTGGATTTTTTGGATTTTTTTTTATTTCTCTTGCCAATTGATTCATATACCTCATAATTCAGTTATTCATTCCTAAGTGATCCCTGTGTTTTCAATACCCTCTTCAGAGGGGAATGTATTGTTATTATTGTTCTAAATTGCAAAGTTTAAATTATTTTTGAGAGTGATTTTAGGATAAGAAACAAACTACCTCTCTAAATCCAGAAAGTGAACTGTTTGGAGAAGGCACCATTAAGATGCCTGAACAGACCACACACTGCACCAGAAGATCCAGAGAGAACTTTGGGATGTGGTGATTTGAACTGTGTGGGGTTGAATGAATTTGTTTTTGTATGTATACTCTTATGCCTAAGGGAACTACCCCCTAATTGGTTTTTTGTCAATGCACCCAGAAATCATTGGTTTTGTTCTTTTCTCTTTTATCCCCAAATTATTATAATTTAAAAGTTGGTTATGTTTACAAGATCCATTGGAGAGATCAGTCTTCTACTGGATCTTGGGGGGGGGGGGGAATGTATAATTGAAAATCTTTTATGCTAAAAAAGAACTACATTTCCCAGGAGTCCACTGACTTCCTGTAATTACATACTTCCTATAGACAGAGGATATTAGGCGGGGACAAGGAGGGTCCCACCCTCTTTGGCATCTTGGTTCAATGGTGGTGAATGGGATTTTCAATAGGCTGATCAGCCATGGGCACATGGTCATTATTTTGTATCCTCTTTATTCTTTGATTTCTAGTGATCATTAATAAACCTCCTAAAATATAATTTTTAATTTTTGAGATTTAATTTTAATTTTTATAATATGAAATGTTTAAGTGTCCACTAACTAATGCTTCTGGCCACCATTAGATACACAATGAAACTAACACACCATAAACACTTTTATTTGCTTCTCCAAAAGAACCTGTGAGCCATGCTTTTAGTTAGCTACACTTTCCTTAGATCTTCTGGTTTCATTTATTTCAAGAATGTCTGTATTGATATCATTCAATTCTTCTAGTCATATGTCATTTTATGGTAACTGGGTAACAATTTCTCAAGCTACTGACAGAGTAGGCTATCTAGCTTGTCTAAAATTGATTCTTAGCATTCTTTCTCTTTTTTTTCCTGCTATTCTGTCACTATCCTCATGGATTTGGAAGGGGACTAAATTAGAGAGGGGATCATTTTTTGTATTACTTTGTTTTGTAAGTTGCTACAGTCAATGAATTCATTACTTTCTGGCCATTTTACTGTTTTTTTTCTATTTATCATTTTATTTTCTTTTATTTGTTATTAATTAATTTAGAATCTTTTGCCATGGTTACACAATTAATGATTTTCCCCTCCCTTCTTTCCCTTCCCCTCCCAGAGCTGAAGAGCAATTCCACTGGGTCATACATGTATCATGGCCATTCTACTGTTGAGGAGCCTTTCCATCCTTAGCAAGACTGGTGTTCAGACAGCATATAATCCTGGACCTTTATTTGAGCCTCTTCTAGCTTATCAGATTTTACAGAGCTTTTGGAAATCCCTTTCAAACTGAGGGGAAATTTTAAGGTAGCCTTGCATATAGGAGGCATTTTAAAAATGTTTTCTGAATTGTATTGCTCTGGATGCTGGGTAGGATAGAGTCAGAGAAATCAGAACTAAAAAGCCTCTACTGCTTTCCATTTCAGATACAAGAAGATATTGGATATTCATCGAATGTTCATAGGATCATAGATTTAACAATAGAAGGACCTTAGAGTGTATAATTGAGCCTATTTTAATTCCTGTTTTTTTCCTGCAATACAGATAGTGAGATGATTAAATTAATTATATCTGTTGCATCACCTTAGATACGATATAACTTACAATGAGTGGCAAACCCCAGGGAGCTTTGTTAAGACCCAGGATTGAAATAATGCCAAGAACACTTCTTAATTATCCCAAAAGAAGGCAGATCTTTGTTTCAGGAAGAAGCCTTGAGGTGTCTGGTTTCTCAAGAGAAAAGATATACCTAAGTATTCTGCACTTCACACTTGGCAATTATCTGTTTTTAGTTTTCAACTCCTTCAAACTAAAAACCTCCCCATCTTCTTTGAATATTAATTAAATTACTTCATCTCTAAACCCCTCACCATCCTGGTTGCAATCCTTTGTTAATGTCTGTTCTATGATCTGGTACTCAGAACGAAATTCTTCCACATATGGTCCAGCCAGCAGGTGTGATCACTGGAAATATTTCCATTCTATATTTCTGAAGAAATTGAGGGACATCTATGTGGCTCAAGGAGAGAGAGTCAAGCTTGCAGATCTGTATTGCAGGCTCTGTATTCATATCTGTCCTAAGACATTTCCTAGCTGAGTGACCCTGGGCAAGTTACTTAACCCCAGTTGCCTAACACATATCACTTTTCTGCCTTGAAACCAATACCTAGCAAGGGTTTAAAAAAGAAAAAAGAAGAAAAGAAATTGGGCAGCTAGGGGTTCAATCATCAGAATTTTGGATCTACAGTCAAAAAGTTCTGAGTTCAGATCCAAACCTCAGACATTTACTAGCTGTGGTATTTCCCTGGGCTAGTCACTTAGCCTCTTTTTTGCCCATTTTCTTCATCTACAAAGTAGGGATCATAACAGTACCTACCTCCCAGAGTTGTAGTAAGGATTGTGAATCTTAAAAATTCACAGACCCTACTTCAGAACATTTGGTTAAGACCATTCCCCATTTTAAACAATGAAGGTACTTGATCAGGAATGTGAGAACTCTACTCTACCCATACCATACTTTAGGGGAAGATAAAGTTGTAAACTCTTTACTGAACAATGAAAAGTACTTAACCCATACTTAAAGTAAAACTAAAAAAACTTAAGCTAAGTCTATTGTTAGATCTCATACAAAAAGGTGCTAAGTACCTATGAAGGTCAGCTTGCCGAAAGCTGATTTGGAGGGCTCGGTGGCTGAACTTATTTGAGCCTTGGAAGCTGAAGTGGAGCTTCCTGAGCTATACTGGAGGATCTCTCTGAACACTAGAGTTTTGCTTGGAAGGATCTTGTGGTGAGTTGATAAAAGACTGACTGATCTCTCTCTTAAGGCTTAAGCCTAAGCTGACCTGGCCCTTTTCTCATTATTTCCTCTTACTCTGTTTCTCTCCCTTCCTTTAATTCCTTAATTTGTATTAATTAAAACCTCCATAAAACCCAACTGACTTGGGTATTTCATATTTGGGAATTTTTCCCATGGTGACCACTTTATTTTTGATTTAACTCAAGACACTGTCTTGAAACCATATTTTCACGGTCAGTTTATGCCAACCACTCTTTTAACTGTTACAGGATCAAATGAGAAAATAATTGTAAAGCAATTAGCTTAGTACTTGGCATAAGTATAATAATTATTATGTTATAAATATTATGATATATTTTTATTTAATATTTATATATTATATAATGTCATTTAACATATAACTATTAGCCCTTATTATTAAGAAATAAACAACCAGATTTGAAGAACAATAGTAACTAACTTGTAGCTACAGTATTATGTTTGTAATGCAATTTATATGCTATTCTAATCAGTGGCAGGCAGAGAATTGTTTAAAAAATTACTCAGTGGAAGAAAAAAAAGTCCCAACAACACTTTTATGTTTAACTTACATTATTAACATTTTTTAATCACTATCTTAAGTCTAGACAAGCAACAAAACAATAAATAAAGCCCCAATTTGTAGTATTTGCCATTTCCAAGACATAAATGCCACAAGAAGCTGCCACACCCCTGGTTCTAATGCTCTGCATTTTCTTTTTTGAGTCTCATGATAGTCCTATGAGGTAGGTATGACAGGTAAAATTATCTTTAATCTACAGAAGAAGAAGCCAAGAACCAGCTATAGTCAATCGTTTGCCTTGGGTTTCATAGATACTGATTGGTCAAAGTGGAATCAAACCTGAGACTCTCTGACCCAAAGTCTAGTGTTCCCCCTGCATCTGGGGAGATCACAAAGGAGTGAAAATGACTGCCAGGTATTTAGTACTTATCATGGAACCCATATTTAAAAGTCCCTCCCCCAACACACAATTATTGTTCCTGCTTTCTTTGCCCCAAGCTATTCATTGGATCAGTCCCATGCACTGAGCACCAACACAAACATTCTTAACATGACAACTACTTTTCTTGTGCCCATCAGTCACTTCAGGTCTAGTTCTCCTTGTTGGCTTGTTCTCATGGAAAAGAGATAATTGCCTTATTCATGAGTGCTTGGGCTGAGACTACCTGGAATATTTGTTCTTTAGCTACACGGAGCATCTTCTGAATCTCCATAAAAGTTTGGTACAATAGAACACAAAATAGAGCCTTTATTTTTTATGTAAATAACTTTCACCAGTTAGAAGAAGAAGAAGAAAAGCAACATTGTGGAAACAGAATGGAGTCCATAATTAGTCATTTGATTAATATTTATTGAGCTTCAACTACTATATAAGACACTGAGAGTATACAAGGAACGATAAGATCTGATTCCTTCCCTAAGGAACTTAGTCAATTTGGGTGATTATCCTTCCCCTTTGACAGTCACAGACAATGAGAATTTAACTTGGGCTCTGAAGCATACTTGATTATCAAGCAAAGATTAAATTCTGTTTATTATTTTCTATTAACTAAGGTAAGAAATGGAATTTTAGAAAAAAGATATTGACAGGAAAAAAAAAAAAGAGTTTTCTGGTCAATGTCTAGTTCTAATAACCAGAATCACTCACAGAGCATTCTAGTTAATCAAGATTTTATTGTAATTGCTCTTGTTTTCTTTGAATTACTAGAAAATTCTAGCCAACTACTAAGAAAGAACAAGGTAAGAAAAACCATTGGAGGAATAAAGCAGTTGTGGAATAGTAGAAAGAACAGCAGATATAGAACAAAAAGATTTAGGCAGTCTCTAAAGGCTTTTATGGGGAGAACTAAGGGCTGTGTGAACTGCTATAAAAATTATTATTAATTTTGTTGTTGTTGATCAATCATTTTCAGTTGTATTTAACTTCCCATAATTCCATTTTTGGTTTTCTTGGCAGAGATACTGAAGTAGTTTGCCATTTTCTTTTCTAGCTCATTTTACAGATGAAGATACTGAGATAAACAATGTAAATGACTTTCCCAGGGTCATCCAGCTAGTAAGTGTCAGAATGAATTTTTAATGTTAAATAATTAATATTAGTTCTCCTTTCTTAGAGAATCCACTCTTTTGCACTTGGGGGGGGGGAGAGGAAACCCTCTTTAGAGGACTTTTATGCATTCCAAAAGTACCCAATACCCATAAAATTTTAGTCCACTTAGCCAATTTCAAATCATCATATTGAAGGACAAATTAAGGCCAACTGGGGCTTAAATCACTCATCTAGAAGATAGAAAAGTGATTAATAGGGAAAATACTAGAACTTTTTATACCTCATCTACCACAGGGATCCTTTTACTACACAACAAAATCTCTAAGTAAGCTTGGCTCCCTGAACTTGTGTTAACAAAGATCTATGCGTTATAAATATAGACTGGCAAAGAAATGTGAACAAATATTGCTTCAGCT